>NW_025964243.1:0-20000 GCF_023055435.1 Haliotis rufescens
ACTTTTGAAGGTTTGAGTTGAGATACAGTAAAATTGGGATCGCGGTTGAACTTAAATGTTGTCTGCCTATGTTGTATGTAGAAATGACCTACCTATATATTTTTTTTCTGATGACCTAGGGTTAGGGTTAGGGGGTTAGGGTCAAAATATGCTAGGGTTAGGGTTAGGGTTAGGGTTAAGCACAAGTCTATGGATACTGGTGCAATGCATTATAGACAGGTACAAACTACCACTGTAACATCATGAGTTCATTAATTGCTGTAATTACGCGTCCTGTGCACTAAACTGAAGCGTTTTTTGGGGAACGCCGGACCCGGACCCGGCCGCGCCGGGCGCCGGCTTGGGTTCACTTATATACAGTATATACAAGCTGAGACGAGTGAGTCCGGCGTTCCGCTGGTTTTATCTGTGTATATATGTACATGCCAGTGTGTTATCAATACAATACATTGTATTTTACATGTTATAGATATATTTAGATATATATTATATACCCCGTATCATATTCGGGGTAAACATTTGTATGTATGTGTTGTTTTGCTAGATACTTCTATTCATTAGAATATGTAATAATGAACTTGATTGAGTGAGTGAGTGAGTGAGTGAGTGAGTGAGTGAGTGAGTGAGTGAGTGAGTGAGTGAGTGAGTGAGTGAGTGAGTGAGTGAGTGAGTGAGTGAGTGAGGGCAGAGGGTTTTCATTATTATGTAATCAAGCATTCTTTTGGGGTATTTGGTGGTCCTGAAAAGGACCGTTATGATAGATGTGAGCGGACTGCTGTTTAAGCTCTCTCCCCACGGATACGGCGGGCAAGCTGGATGTCCTTGGGCATGATGGTGACACGCTTGGCGTGGATGGCGCACAAGTTGGTGTCCTCAAACAGACCGACAAGGTAAGCCTCGGAAGCCTCCTGCAGGGCCATGACGGCTGAAGACTGGAATCGGAGATCGGTCTTGAAGTCTTGGGCGATTTCACGGACCAGACGCTGGAAGGGCAGCTTCCTGATCAAAAGCTCGGTGCTCTTCTGGTAACGACGGATCTCACGAAGGGCGACTGTTCCTGGCCTGTATCTGTGAGGTTTCTTGACACCTCCTGTAGCCGGGGCGCTCTTACGAGCAGCCTTGGTGGCCAGCTGTTTACGGGGAGCCTTTCCTCCGGTGGATTTACGCGCTGTCTGCTTTGTACGTGCCATCTCGATTCACAAGTGAAACTGAACCAAACAGAGTAAATGCTCGCTCTTACGGGAGTCGGACTTGCGCGGGGAAGCCGTTGATTGGTCAGTGAGCAGCCATGCTGATTGGTTGTGTTCACGTTCGTCGTCGTACGGCCTCGGCTTGGCTGTGTGAGCGAGTCTCAATACATGCGATGTTAGTGTAAAACTTTAGGCATCGCCTTGATCAATTACTTGTAATAACCGACAATCGCGACAATGACGCGTAACGAACACGACATATATGAACACAATAGTGCTAATTGACATGCCCACGTAAAAAAAATCGTGTATTTATCTTTATTATGCTGTCTACAGCGTAAATAGTGCTATCGTTATGCTTGGTTGTCTTCTCAGAGGTCCGCGCCTCGCCTACATAAGGTGAATTGCAGCGAGCGGACGGCATTCTGTCTGTCATTCTCTCAGAGTAAACATGTCTGGACGTGGTAAAGGAGGCAAAGGTCTTGGAAAGGGGGGCGCTAAGCGTCACAGGAAGGTTTTGCGTGATAACATCCAGGGTATCACCAAGCCCGCCATCCGTCGTCTGGCAAGAAGAGGTGGTGTCAAGCGTATCTCAGGTCTGATTTACGAAGAGACCCGTGGTGTCCTCAAGGTTTTCCTTGAGAATGTCATCCGTGATGCCGTCACCTACACCGAGCACGCCAAGAGGAAGACTGTCACTGCCATGGACGTCGTCTATGCTTTGAAACGCCAGGGACGTACCCTCTACGGATTCGGCGGTTGAAAACTTTGTGTTTTCACCAACACTCTCAACGGTCCTTTTCAGGACCACCAAATACCCCAAAAGAATCCTTGAAACTTGATTTTGAAAACAAATCGTCATCATTATATTATTCATATTCATATTCATATTCATACATACACATTCATACATTACACGTGCATATTGTGAATGAGCAACCAGACCGCAGTTATGTGCAGTATTACACATTACTTGTAACAACATTATTCGCTGAGTAAAAACACACTGTTTAGGTATGCCTTAAGTAACAGCAGTGTAAAAACATTCCCAACATGGTCTAGTAATGTGCTTACTTGTTACTTACTTGCTTACCTATCTCAGTTGTTACCGAGATTGGCCCTAACGCCGCCCAATTAGATGTCACAACACAAACTATTCAATCGCTCAGTCTAACTAACCTACTTACTGATAGATTGATTGGTGGATTGATTGATTTATTGATAGATCACTCACTCACTCACATAATGTACACAAGCAAATGCCCCGTCATTTGAATATGTGCATTTGTTTATTCGCGCGTGTAGCGACACTATTGTGTATACACGGTAAGTATGTGCCTTAATGTCCTATGTCTTATAGTTTTGTGTATTATATTTGTCTATATGAGAGGTTGTTTATCAAGTCATTTGGCCAGTAAATACTGTTTGCAGAGGCGAAAAAATATTTATATTGTAATTCTAATACGTATGTAATATTAATACATGTGTTGTTTTTTTTTGTGCGTTTGGTTTTCATCATGTTTCAGGTGTTCTTTTGTGAGAGTTGGTGGTCCTGAAAAGGACCGTTGATGTAAGTAAAAGTCCGTAAATGAACTGTTTACTTAGAGCTGGTGTACTTGGTGACGGCCTTGGTGCCCTCAGAGACGGCGTGCTTGGCCAATTCACCGGGGAGGAGGAGACGGACAGCGGTCTGGATCTCCCGAGAGGTGATGGTGGATCGCTTGTTGTAGTGGGCGAGACGGGAAGCCTCAGCGGCGATTCTCTCGAAGATATCGTTGACAAAGCTGTTCATGATGGACATAGCTTTGCTGGAGATACCGGTATCGGGGTGGACCTGTTTCAACACCTTGTAGATGTAGATGCTGTAACTTTCCTTCCTCCTCCTCTTCTTCTTCTTGTCGCCGACACGTGCGGCCTTTGCCTTACCGGCCTTCTTGGCTCCCTTCGAACTAACCTTGGGTGGCATGTTGATATTCAAGCAGTGCGAGAATGTGGGGGGAAAATCTCGTTCACGGAGCTTTATACAGCGGCCAAGGGGATCGGATCGGAAGTTTTAAGCGCGCGGACGTCGGAGAAGACAAGCTACGCGGCAAAATCGCCGTTTCGATCCTATCCGCGGCCGGCTGCATTGTATTGGCCGTATATAACAGGCTGGTTTCTAGCGACTCTTGGTTATTCGTGTGTTGTAGCATCTCGATTAAACTACCAATATGTCAGGACGTGGTAAAGGCGGAAAAGTCAAGGGCAAGTCCAAGTCCCGCTCCTCCA
Organism: Haliotis rufescens; assembly: GCF_023055435.1. NCBI lineage: Eukaryota > Metazoa > Mollusca > Gastropoda > Lepetellida > Haliotidae > Haliotis > Haliotis rufescens. Next base: position 3,459 of record NW_025964243.1, read on the forward strand.
GGGCCGGACTTCAGTTCCCCGTCGGACGTATCCATCGTCTCCTCCGTAAAGGCAACTACGCCGAGCGTGTCGGTGCCGGAGCCCCAGTCTACCTGGCTGCCGTTCTGGAGTACCTGGCCGCTGAGGTTCTTGAGTTGGCAGGTAACGCCGCCAGAGACAACAAGAAGACCAGAATCATCCCCAGACATTTGCAGCTGGCCATCAGGAACGACGAGGAGTTGAACAAACTTCTGTCCGGAGTCACCATCGCCCAGGGTGGTGTCCTCCCCAACATCCAGGCTGTTCTTCTCCCCAAGAAGACCCAGAAGTCCGCCGGAAAGTAAAAATCCTGCCCACTCTTCTACTCCAACGGTCCTTTTCAGGACCACCAAATCTCACAAAAGAATGCTTGCAAATATGATGAAAACAAAACAAAACAAAACAACAAACGACATATTCCCTGCTTGCTTATAGTTACTTACACTGTATATAGGATATACATACGATACACACATATCCTATTTTATTATTAATATATTATACATAATGTATAGTAATAAGGGGAAAAAACCCGTTTGCGATAGAATGGTGGTGTTGATGATGATGATTGTTGTTGTTATAATTGTACATGTGTGTCACTGGGTAAATCGAATCGGTCGTGTGTACAGTGCATGTAATGGAAGGGAGACAACTTTTGAAGGTTTGAGTTGAGATACAGTAAAATTGGGATCGCGGTTGAACTTAAATGTTGTCTGCCTATGTTGTATGTAGAAATGACCTACCTATATATTTTTTTTCTGATGACCTAGGGTTAGGGTTAGGGGGTTAGGGTCAAAATATGCTAGGGTTAGGGTTAGGGTTAGGGTTAAGCACAAGTCTATGGATACTGGTGCAATGCATTATAGACAGGTACAAACTACCACTGTAACATCATGAGTTCATTAATTGCTGTAATTACGCGTCCTGTGCACTAAACTGAAGCGTTTTTTGGGGAACGCCGGACCCGGACCCGGCCGCGCCGGGCGCCGGCTTGGGTTCACTTATATACAGTATATACAAGCTGAGACGAGTGAGTCCGGCGTTCCGCTGGTTTTATCTGTGTATATATGTACATGCCAGTGTGTTATCAATACAATACATTGTATTTTACATGTTATAGATATATTTAGATATATATTATATACCCCGTATCATATTCGGGGTAAACATTTGTATGTATGTGTTGTTTTGCTAGATACTTCTATTCATTAGAATATGTAATAATGAACTTGATTGAGTGAGTGAGTGAGTGAGTGAGTGAGTGAGTGAGTGAGTGAGTGAGTGAGTGAGTGAGTGAGTGAGTGAGTGAGTGAGTGAGTGAGTGAGTGAGTGAGGGCAGAGGGTTTTCATTATTATGTAATCAAGCATTCTTTTGGGGTATTTGGTGGTCCTGAAAAGGACCGTTATGATAGATGTGAGCGGACTGCTGTTTAAGCTCTCTCCCCACGGATACGGCGGGCAAGCTGGATGTCCTTGGGCATGATGGTGACACGCTTGGCGTGGATGGCGCACAAGTTGGTGTCCTCAAACAGACCGACAAGGTAAGCCTCGGAAGCCTCCTGCAGGGCCATGACGGCTGAAGACTGGAATCGGAGATCGGTCTTGAAGTCTTGGGCGATTTCACGGACCAGACGCTGGAAGGGCAGCTTCCTGATCAAAAGCTCGGTGCTCTTCTGGTAACGACGGATCTCACGAAGGGCGACTGTTCCTGGCCTGTATCTGTGAGGTTTCTTGACACCTCCTGTAGCCGGGGCGCTCTTACGAGCAGCCTTGGTGGCCAGCTGTTTACGGGGAGCCTTTCCTCCGGTGGATTTACGCGCTGTCTGCTTTGTACGTGCCATCTCGATTCACAAGTGAAACTGAACCAAACAGAGTAAATGCTCGCTCTTACGGGAGTCGGACTTGCGCGGGGAAGCCGTTGATTGGTCAGTGAGCAGCCATGCTGATTGGTTGTGTTCACGTTCGTCGTCGTACGGCCTCGGCTTGGCTGTGTGAGCGAGTCTCAATACATGCGATGTTAGTGTAAAACTTTAGGCATCGCCTTGATCAATTACTTGTAATAACCGACAATCGCGACAATGACGCGTAACGAACACGACATATATGAACACAATAGTGCTAATTGACATGCCCACGTAAAAAAAATCGTGTATTTATCTTTATTATGCTGTCTACAGCGTAAATAGTGCTATCGTTATGCTTGGTTGTCTTCTCAGAGGTCCGCGCCTCGCCTACATAAGGTGAATTGCAGCGAGCGGACGGCATTCTGTCTGTCATTCTCTCAGAGTAAACATGTCTGGACGTGGTAAAGGAGGCAAAGGTCTTGGAAAGGGGGGCGCTAAGCGTCACAGGAAGGTTTTGCGTGATAACATCCAGGGTATCACCAAGCCCGCCATCCGTCGTCTGGCAAGAAGAGGTGGTGTCAAGCGTATCTCAGGTCTGATTTACGAAGAGACCCGTGGTGTCCTCAAGGTTTTCCTTGAGAATGTCATCCGTGATGCCGTCACCTACACCGAGCACGCCAAGAGGAAGACTGTCACTGCCATGGACGTCGTCTATGCTTTGAAACGCCAGGGACGTACCCTCTACGGATTCGGCGGTTGAAAACTTTGTGTTTTCACCAACACTCTCAACGGTCCTTTTCAGGACCACCAAATACCCCAAAAGAATCCTTGAAACTTGATTTTGAAAACAAATCGTCATCATTATATTATTCATATTCATATTCATATTCATACATACACATTCATACATTACACGTGCATATTGTGAATGAGCAACCAGACCGCAGTTATGTGCAGTATTACACATTACTTGTAACAACATTATTCGCTGAGTAAAAACACACTGTTTAGGTATGCCTTAAGTAACAGCAGTGTAAAAACATTCCCAACATGGTCTAGTAATGTGCTTACTTGTTACTTACTTGCTTACCTATCTCAGTTGTTACCGAGATTGGCCCTAACGCCGCCCAATTAGATGTCACAACACAAACTATTCAATCGCTCAGTCTAACTAACCTACTTACTGATAGATTGATTGGTGGATTGATTGATTTATTGATAGATCACTCACTCACTCACATAATGTACACAAGCAAATGCCCCGTCATTTGAATATGTGCATTTGTTTATTCGCGCGTGTAGCGACACTATTGTGTATACACGGTAAGTATGTGCCTTAATGTCCTATGTCTTATAGTTTTGTGTATTATATTTGTCTATATGAGAGGTTGTTTATCAAGTCATTTGGCCAGTAAATACTGTTTGCAGAGGCGAAAAAATATTTATATTGTAATTCTAATACGTATGTAATATTAATACATGTGTTGTTTTTTTTTGTGCGTTTGGTTTTCATCATGTTTCAGGTGTTCTTTTGTGAGAGTTGGTGGTCCTGAAAAGGACCGTTGATGTAAGTAAAAGTCCGTAAATGAACTGTTTACTTAGAGCTGGTGTACTTGGTGACGGCCTTGGTGCCCTCAGAGACGGCGTGCTTGGCCAATTCACCGGGGAGGAGGAGACGGACAGCGGTCTGGATCTCCCGAGAGGTGATGGTGGATCGCTTGTTGTAGTGGGCGAGACGGGAAGCCTCAGCGGCGATTCTCTCGAAGATATCGTTGACAAAGCTGTTCATGATGGACATAGCTTTGCTGGAGATACCGGTATCGGGGTGGACCTGTTTCAACACCTTGTAGATGTAGATGCTGTAACTTTCCTTCCTCCTCCTCTTCTTCTTCTTGTCGCCGACACGTGCGGCCTTTGCCTTACCGGCCTTCTTGGCTCCCTTCGAACTAACCTTGGGTGGCATGTTGATATTCAAGCAGTGCGAGAATGTGGGGGGAAAATCTCGTTCACGGAGCTTTATACAGCGGCCAAGGGGATCGGATCGGAAGTTTTAAGCGCGCGGACGTCGGAGAAGACAAGCTACGCGGCAAAATCGCCGTTTCGATCCTATCCGCGGCCGGCTGCATTGTATTGGCCGTATATAACAGGCTGGTTTCTAGCGACTCTTGGTTATTCGTGTGTTGTAGCATCTCGATTAAACTACCAATATGTCAGGACGTGGTAAAGGCGGAAAAGTCAAGGGCAAGTCCAAGTCCCGCTCCTCCAGGGCCGGACTTCAGTTCCCCGTCGGACGTATCCATCGTCTCCTCCGTAAAGGCAACTACGCCGAGCGTGTCGGTGCCGGAGCCCCAGTCTACCTGGCTGCCGTTCTGGAGTACCTGGCCGCTGAGGTTCTTGAGTTGGCAGGTAACGCCGCCAGAGACAACAAGAAGACCAGAATCATCCCCAGACATTTGCAGCTGGCCATCAGGAACGACGAGGAGTTGAACAAACTTCTGTCCGGAGTCACCATCGCCCAGGGTGGTGTCCTCCCCAACATCCAGGCTGTTCTTCTCCCCAAGAAGACCCAGAAGTCCGCCGGAAAGTAAAAATCCTGCCCACTCTTCTACTCCAACGGTCCTTTTCAGGACCACCAAATCTCACAAAAGAATGCTTGCAAATATGATGAAAACAAAACAAAACAAAACAACAAACGACATATTCCCTGCTTGCTTATAGTTACTTACACTGTATATAGGATATACATACGATACACACATATCCTATTTTATTATTAATATATTATACATAATGTATAGTAATAAGGGGAAAAAACCCGTTTGCGATAGAATGGTGGTGTTGATGATGATGATTGTTGTTGTTATAATTGTACATGTGTGTCACTGGGTAAATCGAATCGGTCGTGTGTACAGTGCATGTAATGGAAGGGAGACAACTTTTGAAGGTTTGAGTTGAGATACAGTAAAATTGGGATCGCGGTTGAACTTAAATGTTGTCTGCCTATGTTGTATGTAGAAATGACCTACCTATATATTTTTTTTCTGATGACCTAGGGTTAGGGTTAGGGGGTTAGGGTCAAAATATGCTAGGGTTAGGGTTAGGGTTAGGGTTAAGCACAAGTCTATGGATACTGGTGCAATGCATTATAGACAGGTACAAACTACCACTGTAACATCATGAGTTCATTAATTGCTGTAATTACGCGTCCTGTGCACTAAACTGAAGCGTTTTTTGGGGAACGCCGGACCCGGACCCGGCCGCGCCGGGCGCCGGCTTGGGTTCACTTATATACAGTATATACAAGCTGAGACGAGTGAGTCCGGCGTTCCGCTGGTTTTATCTGTGTATATATGTACATGCCAGTGTGTTATCAATACAATACATTGTATTTTACATGTTATAGATATATTTAGATATATATTATATACCCCGTATCATATTCGGGGTAAACATTTGTATGTATGTGTTGTTTTGCTAGATACTTCTATTCATTAGAATATGTAATAATGAACTTGATTGAGTGAGTGAGTGAGTGAGTGAGTGAGTGAGTGAGTGAGTGAGTGAGTGAGTGAGTGAGTGAGTGAGTGAGTGAGTGAGTGAGTGAGTGAGTGAGTGAGGGCAGAGGGTTTTCATTATTATGTAATCAAGCATTCTTTTGGGGTATTTGGTGGTCCTGAAAAGGACCGTTATGATAGATGTGAGCGGACTGCTGTTTAAGCTCTCTCCCCACGGATACGGCGGGCAAGCTGGATGTCCTTGGGCATGATGGTGACACGCTTGGCGTGGATGGCGCACAAGTTGGTGTCCTCAAACAGACCGACAAGGTAAGCCTCGGAAGCCTCCTGCAGGGCCATGACGGCTGAAGACTGGAATCGGAGATCGGTCTTGAAGTCTTGGGCGATTTCACGGACCAGACGCTGGAAGGGCAGCTTCCTGATCAAAAGCTCGGTGCTCTTCTGGTAACGACGGATCTCACGAAGGGCGACTGTTCCTGGCCTGTATCTGTGAGGTTTCTTGACACCTCCTGTAGCCGGGGCGCTCTTACGAGCAGCCTTGGTGGCCAGCTGTTTACGGGGAGCCTTTCCTCCGGTGGATTTACGCGCTGTCTGCTTTGTACGTGCCATCTCGATTCACAAGTGAAACTGAACCAAACAGAGTAAATGCTCGCTCTTACGGGAGTCGGACTTGCGCGGGGAAGCCGTTGATTGGTCAGTGAGCAGCCATGCTGATTGGTTGTGTTCACGTTCGTCGTCGTACGGCCTCGGCTTGGCTGTGTGAGCGAGTCTCAATACATGCGATGTTAGTGTAAAACTTTAGGCATCGCCTTGATCAATTACTTGTAATAACCGACAATCGCGACAATGACGCGTAACGAACACGACATATATGAACACAATAGTGCTAATTGACATGCCCACGTAAAAAAAATCGTGTATTTATCTTTATTATGCTGTCTACAGCGTAAATAGTGCTATCGTTATGCTTGGTTGTCTTCTCAGAGGTCCGCGCCTCGCCTACATAAGGTGAATTGCAGCGAGCGGACGGCATTCTGTCTGTCATTCTCTCAGAGTAAACATGTCTGGACGTGGTAAAGGAGGCAAAGGTCTTGGAAAGGGGGGCGCTAAGCGTCACAGGAAGGTTTTGCGTGATAACATCCAGGGTATCACCAAGCCCGCCATCCGTCGTCTGGCAAGAAGAGGTGGTGTCAAGCGTATCTCAGGTCTGATTTACGAAGAGACCCGTGGTGTCCTCAAGGTTTTCCTTGAGAATGTCATCCGTGATGCCGTCACCTACACCGAGCACGCCAAGAGGAAGACTGTCACTGCCATGGACGTCGTCTATGCTTTGAAACGCCAGGGACGTACCCTCTACGGATTCGGCGGTTGAAAACTTTGTGTTTTCACCAACACTCTCAACGGTCCTTTTCAGGACCACCAAATACCCCAAAAGAATCCTTGAAACTTGATTTTGAAAACAAATCGTCATCATTATATTATTCATATTCATATTCATATTCATACATACACATTCATACATTACACGTGCATATTGTGAATGAGCAACCAGACCGCAGTTATGTGCAGTATTACACATTACTTGTAACAACATTATTCGCTGAGTAAAAACACACTGTTTAGGTATGCCTTAAGTAACAGCAGTGTAAAAACATTCCCAACATGGTCTAGTAATGTGCTTACTTGTTACTTACTTGCTTACCTATCTCAGTTGTTACCGAGATTGGCCCTAACGCCGCCCAATTAGATGTCACAACACAAACTATTCAATCGCTCAGTCTAACTAACCTACTTACTGATAGATTGATTGGTGGATTGATTGATTTATTGATAGATCACTCACTCACTCACATAATGTACACAAGCAAATGCCCCGTCATTTGAATATGTGCATTTGTTTATTCGCGCGTGTAGCGACACTATTGTGTATACACGGTAAGTATGTGCCTTAATGTCCTATGTCTTATAGTTTTGTGTATTATATTTGTCTATATGAGAGGTTGTTTATCAAGTCATTTGGCCAGTAAATACTGTTTGCAGAGGCGAAAAAATATTTATATTGTAATTCTAATACGTATGTAATATTAATACATGTGTTGTTTTTTTTTGTGCGTTTGGTTTTCATCATGTTTCAGGTGTTCTTTTGTGAGAGTTGGTGGTCCTGAAAAGGACCGTTGATGTAAGTAAAAGTCCGTAAATGAACTGTTTACTTAGAGCTGGTGTACTTGGTGACGGCCTTGGTGCCCTCAGAGACGGCGTGCTTGGCCAATTCACCGGGGAGGAGGAGACGGACAGCGGTCTGGATCTCCCGAGAGGTGATGGTGGATCGCTTGTTGTAGTGGGCGAGACGGGAAGCCTCAGCGGCGATTCTCTCGAAGATATCGTTGACAAAGCTGTTCATGATGGACATAGCTTTGCTGGAGATACCGGTATCGGGGTGGACCTGTTTCAACACCTTGTAGATGTAGATGCTGTAACTTTCCTTCCTCCTCCTCTTCTTCTTCTTGTCGCCGACACGTGCGGCCTTTGCCTTACCGGCCTTCTTGGCTCCCTTCGAACTAACCTTGGGTGGCATGTTGATATTCAAGCAGTGCGAGAATGTGGGGGGAAAATCTCGTTCACGGAGCTTTATACAGCGGCCAAGGGGATCGGATCGGAAGTTTTAAGCGCGCGGACGTCGGAGAAGACAAGCTACGCGGCAAAATCGCCGTTTCGATCCTATCCGCGGCCGGCTGCATTGTATTGGCCGTATATAACAGGCTGGTTTCTAGCGACTCTTGGTTATTCGTGTGTTGTAGCATCTCGATTAAACTACCAATATGTCAGGACGTGGTAAAGGCGGAAAAGTCAAGGGCAAGTCCAAGTCCCGCTCCTCCAGGGCCGGACTTCAGTTCCCCGTCGGACGTATCCATCGTCTCCTCCGTAAAGGCAACTACGCCGAGCGTGTCGGTGCCGGAGCCCCAGTCTACCTGGCTGCCGTTCTGGAGTACCTGGCCGCTGAGGTTCTTGAGTTGGCAGGTAACGCCGCCAGAGACAACAAGAAGACCAGAATCATCCCCAGACATTTGCAGCTGGCCATCAGGAACGACGAGGAGTTGAACAAACTTCTGTCCGGAGTCACCATCGCCCAGGGTGGTGTCCTCCCCAACATCCAGGCTGTTCTTCTCCCCAAGAAGACCCAGAAGTCCGCCGGAAAGTAAAAATCCTGCCCACTCTTCTACTCCAACGGTCCTTTTCAGGACCACCAAATCTCACAAAAGAATGCTTGCAAATATGATGAAAACAAAACAAAACAAAACAACAAACGACATATTCCCTGCTTGCTTATAGTTACTTACACTGTATATAGGATATACATACGATACACACATATCCTATTTTATTATTAATATATTATACATAATGTATAGTAATAAGGGGAAAAAACCCGTTTGCGATAGAATGGTGGTGTTGATGATGATGATTGTTGTTGTTATAATTGTACATGTGTGTCACTGGGTAAATCGAATCGGTCGTGTGTACAGTGCATGTAATGGAAGGGAGACAACTTTTGAAGGTTTGAGTTGAGATACAGTAAAATTGGGATCGCGGTTGAACTTAAATGTTGTCTGCCTATGTTGTATGTAGAAATGACCTACCTATATATTTTTTTTCTGATGACCTAGGGTTAGGGTTAGGGGGTTAGGGTCAAAATATGCTAGGGTTAGGGTTAGGGTTAGGGTTAAGCACAAGTCTATGGATACTGGTGCAATGCATTATAGACAGGTACAAACTACCACTGTAACATCATGAGTTCATTAATTGCTGTAATTACGCGTCCTGTGCACTAAACTGAAGCGTTTTTTGGGGAACGCCGGACCCGGACCCGGCCGCGCCGGGCGCCGGCTTGGGTTCACTTATATACAGTATATACAAGCTGAGACGAGTGAGTCCGGCGTTCCGCTGGTTTTATCTGTGTATATATGTACATGCCAGTGTGTTATCAATACAATACATTGTATTTTACATGTTATAGATATATTTAGATATATATTATATACCCCGTATCATATTCGGGGTAAACATTTGTATGTATGTGTTGTTTTGCTAGATACTTCTATTCATTAGAATATGTAATAATGAACTTGATTGAGTGAGTGAGTGAGTGAGTGAGTGAGTGAGTGAGTGAGTGAGTGAGTGAGTGAGTGAGTGAGTGAGTGAGTGAGTGAGTGAGTGAGTGAGTGAGTGAGGGCAGAGGGTTTTCATTATTATGTAATCAAGCATTCTTTTGGGGTATTTGGTGGTCCTGAAAAGGACCGTTATGATAGATGTGAGCGGACTGCTGTTTAAGCTCTCTCCCCACGGATACGGCGGGCAAGCTGGATGTCCTTGGGCATGATGGTGACACGCTTGGCGTGGATGGCGCACAAGTTGGTGTCCTCAAACAGACCGACAAGGTAAGCCTCGGAAGCCTCCTGCAGGGCCATGACGGCTGAAGACTGGAATCGGAGATCGGTCTTGAAGTCTTGGGCGATTTCACGGACCAGACGCTGGAAGGGCAGCTTCCTGATCAAAAGCTCGGTGCTCTTCTGGTAACGACGGATCTCACGAAGGGCGACTGTTCCTGGCCTGTATCTGTGAGGTTTCTTGACACCTCCTGTAGCCGGGGCGCTCTTACGAGCAGCCTTGGTGGCCAGCTGTTTACGGGGAGCCTTTCCTCCGGTGGATTTACGCGCTGTCTGCTTTGTACGTGCCATCTCGATTCACAAGTGAAACTGAACCAAACAGAGTAAATGCTCGCTCTTACGGGAGTCGGACTTGCGCGGGGAAGCCGTTGATTGGTCAGTGAGCAGCCATGCTGATTGGTTGTGTTCACGTTCGTCGTCGTACGGCCTCGGCTTGGCTGTGTGAGCGAGTCTCAATACATGCGATGTTAGTGTAAAACTTTAGGCATCGCCTTGATCAATTACTTGTAATAACCGACAATCGCGACAATGACGCGTAACGAACACGACATATATGAACACAATAGTGCTAATTGACATGCCCACGTAAAAAAGGGTTAGGGTTAGGGTTAGGGTTAGGGTTAGGTTAGGGTTAGGGTTAGGGTTAGGGTTAGGGTTAGGTTAGGGTTAGGGTTAGGGTTAGGGTTAGGGTTAGGGTTAGGGTTAGGGTTAGGGTTAGGTTAGGGTTAGGGTTAGGGTTAGGTTAGGGTTAGGGTTAGGGTTAGGGTTAGGGTTAGGGTTAGGGTTAGGGTTAGGGTTAGGGTTAGGTTAGGGTTAGGGTTAGGGTTAGGGTTAGGTTAGGGTTAGGGTTAGGGTTAGGGTTAGGGTTAGGGTTAGGTTAGGGTTAGGGTTAGGGTTAGGGTTAGGTTAGGGTTAGGGTTAGGGTTAGGGTTAGGGTTAGGGTTAGGGTTAGGGTTAGGGTTAGGGTTAGGGTTAGGGTTAGGGTTAGGTTAGGGTTAGGGTTAGGGTTAGGGTTAGGGTTAGGGTTAGGTTAGGTTAGGGTTAGGGTTAGGTTAGGGTTAGGTTAGGGTTAGGGTTAGGGTTAGGGTTAGGGTTAGGTTAGGGTTAGGGTTAGGGTTAGGGTTAGGGTTAGGGTTAGGGTTAGGGTTAGGGTTAGGGTTAGGGTTAGGGTTAGGGTTAGGTTAGGGTTAGGTTAGGTTAGGTTAGGGTTAGGTTAGGGTTAGGGTTAGGTTAGGGTTAGGGTTAGGGTTAGGGTTAGGGTTAGGGTTAGGGTTAGGGTTAGGGTTAGGGTTAGGGTTAGGGTTAGGGTTAGGTTAGGGTTAGGGTTAGGGTTAGGGTTAGGGTTAGGGTTAGGGTTAGGGTTAGGGTTAGGGTTAGGGTTAGGGTTAGGGTTAGGGTTAGGGTTAGGGTTAGGGTTAGGGTTAGGGTTAGGGTTAGGGTTAGGGTTAGGGTTAGGGTTAGGTTAGGGTTAGGGTTAGGGTTAGGGTTAGGGTTAGGGTTAGGGTTAGGGTTAGGGTTAGGGTTAGGGTTAGGGTTAGGGTTAGGGTTAGGGTTAGGGTTAGGGTTAGGGTTAGGGTTAGGGTTAGGGTTAGGGTTAGGGTTAGGGTTAGGGTTAGGGTTAGGGTTAGGGTTAGGGTTAGGGTTAGGGTTAGGGTTAGGGTTAGGGTTAGGGTTAGGGTTAGGGTTAGGGTTAGGGTTAGGGTTAGGGTTAGGGTTAGGGTTAGGGTTAGGGTTAGGGTTAGGGTTAGGGTTAGGGTTAGGGTTAGGGTTAGGGTTAGGGTTAGGGTTAGGGTTAGGGTTAGGGTTAGGGTTAGGGTTAGGGTTAGGGTTAGGGTTAGGGTTAGGGTTAGGGTTAGGGTTAGGGTTAGGGTTAGGGTTAGGGTTAGGGTTAGGGTTAGGGTTAGGGTTAGGGTTAGGGTTAGGGTTAGGGTTAGGGTTAGGGTTAGGGTTAGGGTTAGGGTTAGGGTTAGGGTTAGGGTTAGGGTTAGGGTTAGGGTTAGGGTTAGGGTTAGGGTTAGGGTTAGGGTTAGGGTTAGGGTTAGGGTTAGGGTTAGGGTTAGGGTTAGGGTTAGGGTTAGGGTTAGGGTTAGGGTTAGGGTTAGGGTTAGGGTTAGGGTTAGGGTTAGGGTTAGGGTTAGGGTTAGGGTTAGGGTTAGGGTTAGGGTTAGGGTTAGGGTTAGGGTTAGGGTTAGGGTTAGGGTTAGGGTTAGGGTTAGGGTTAGGGTTAGGGTTAGGGTTAGGGTTAGGGTTAGGGTTAGGGTTAGGGTTAGGGTTAGGGTTAGGGTTAGGGTTAGGGTTAGGGTTAGGGTTAGGGTTAGGGTTAGGGTTAGGGTTAGGGTTAGGGTTAGGGTTAGGGTTAGGGTTAGGGTTAGGGTTAGGGTTAGGGTTAGGGTTAGGGTTAGGGTTAGGGTTAGGGTTAGGGTTAGGGTTAGGGTTAGGGTTAGGGTTAGGGTTAGGGTTAGGGTTAGGGTTAGGGTTAGGGTTAGGGTTAGGGTTAGGGTTAGGGTTAGGGTTAGGGTTAGGGTTAGGGTTAGGGTTAGGGTTAGGGTTAGGGTTAGGGTTAGGGTTAGGGTTAGGGTTAGGGTTAGGGTTAGGGTTAGGGTTAGGGTTAGGGTTAGGGTTAGGGTTAGGGTTAGGGTTAGGGTTAGGGTTAGGGTTAGGGTTAGGGTTAGGGTTAGGGTTAGGGTTAGGGTTAGGGTTAGGGTTAGGGTTAGGGTTAGGGTTAGGGTTAGGGTTAGGGTTAGGGTTAGGGTTAGGGTTAGGGTTAGGGTTAGGGTTAGGGTTAGGGTTAGGGTTAGGGTTAGGGTTAGGGTTAGGGTTAGGGTTAGGGTTAGGGTTAGGGTTAGGGTTAGGGTTAGGGTTAGGGTTAGGGTTAGGGTTAGGGTTAGGGTTAGGGTTAGGGTTAGGGTTAGGGTTAGGGTTAGGGTTAGGGTTAGGGTTAGGGTTAGGGTTAGGGTTAGGGTTAGGGTTAGGGTTAGGGTTAGGGTTAGGGTTAGGGTTAGGGTTAGGGTTAGGGTTAGGGTTAGGGTTAGGGTTAGGGTTAGGGTTAGGGTTAGGGTTAGGGTTAGGGTTAGGGTTAGGGTTAGGGTTAGGGTTAGGGTTAGGGTTAGGGTTAGGGTTAGGGTTAGGGTTAGGGTTAGGGTTAGGGTTAGGGTTAGGGTTAGGGTTAGGGTTAGGGTTAGGGTTAGGGTTAGGGTTAGGGTTAGGGTTAGGGTTAGGGTTAGGGTTAGGGTTAGGGTTAGGGTTAGGGTTAGGGTTAGGGTTAGGGTTAGGGTTAGGGTTAGGGTTAGGGTTAGGGTTAGGGTTAGGGTTAGGGTTAGGGTTAGGGTTAGGGTTAGGGTTAGGGTTAGGGTTAGGGTTAGGGTTAGGGTTAGGGTTAGGGTTAGGGTTAGGGTTAGGGTTAGGGTTAGGGTTAGGGTTAGGGTTAGGGTTAGGGTTAGGGTTAGGGTTAGGGTTAGGGTTAGGGTTAGGGTTAGGGTTAGGGTTAGGGTTAGGGTTAGGGTTAGGGTTAGGGTTAGGGTTAGGGTTAGGGTTAGGGTTAGGGTTAGGGTTAGGGTTAGGGTTAGGGTTAGGGTTAGGGTTAGGGTTAGGGTTAGGGTTAGGGTTAGGGTTAGGGTTAGGGTTAGGGTTAGGGTTAGGGTTAGGGTTAGGGTTAGGGTTAGGGTTAGGGTTAGGGTTAGGGTTAGGGTTAGGGTTAGGGTTAGGGTTAGGGTTAGGGTTAGGGTTAGGGTTAGGGTTAGGGTTAGGGTTAGGGTTAGGGTTAGGGTTAGGGTTAGGGTTAGGGTTAGGGTTAGGGTTAGGGTTAGGGTTAGGGTTAGGGTTAGGGTTAGGGTTAGGGTTAGGGTTAGGGTTAGGGTTAGGGTTAGGGTTAGGGTTAGGGTTAGGGTTAGGGTTAGGGTTAGGGTTAGGGTTAGGGTTAGGGTTAGGGTTAGGGTTAGGGTTAGGGTTAGGGTTAGGGTTAGGGTTAGGGTTAGGGTTAGGGTTAGGGTTAGGGTTAGGGTTAGGGTTAGGGTTAGGGTTAGGGTTAGGGTTAGGGTTAGGGTTAGGGTTAGGGTTAGGGTTAGGGTTAGGGTTAGGGTTAGGGTTAGGGTTAGGGTTAGGGTTAGGGTTAGGGTTAGGGTTAGGGTTAGGGTTAGGGTTAGGGTTAGGGTTAGGGTTAGGGTTAGGGTTAGGGTTAGGGTTAGGGTTAGGGTTAGGGTTAGGGTTAGGGTTAGGGTTAGGGTTAGGGTTAGGGTTAGGGTTAGGGTTAGGGTTAGGGTTAGGGTTAGGGTTAGGGTTAGGGTTAGGGTTAGGGTTAGGGTTAGGGTTAGGGTTAGGGTTAGGGTTAGGGTTAGGGTTAGGGTTAGGGTTAGGGTTAGGGTTAGGGTTAGGGTTAGGGTTAGGGTTAGGGTTAGGGTTAGGGTTAGGGTTAGGGTTAGGGTTAGGGTTAGGGTTAGGGTTAGGGTTAGGGTTAGGGTTAGGGTTAGGGTTAGGGTTAGGGTTAGGGTTAGGGTTAGGGTTAGGGTTAGGGTTAGGGTTAGGGTTAGGGTTAGGGTTAGGGTTAGGGTTAGGGTTAGGGTTAGGGTTAGGGTTAGGGTTAGGGTTAGGGTTAGGGTTAGGGTTAGGGTTAGGGTTAGGGTTAGGGTTAGGGTTAGGGTTAGGGTTAGGGTTAGGGTTAGGGTTAGGGTTAGGGTTAGGGTTAGGGTTAGGGTTAGGGTTAGGGTTAGGGTTAGGGTTAGGGTTAGGGTTAGGGTTAGGGTTAGGGTTAGGGTTAGGGTTAGGGTTAGGGTTAGGGTTAGGGTTAGGGTTAGGGTTAGGGTTAGGGTTAGGGTTAGGGTTAGGGTTAGGGTTAGGGTTAGGGTTAGGGTTAGGGTTAGGGTTAGGGTTAGGGTTAGGGTTAGGGTTAGGGTTAGGGTTAGGGTTAGGGTTAGGGTTAGGGTTAGGGTTAGGGTTAGGGTTAGGGTTAGGGTTAGGGTTAGGGTTAGGGTTAGGGTTAGGGTTAGGGTTAGGGTTAGGGTTAGGGTTAGGGTTAGGGTTAGGGTTAGGGTTAGGGTTAGGGTTAGGGTTAGGGTTAGGGTTAGGGTTAGGGTTAGGGTTAGGGTTAGGGTTAGGGTTAGGGTTAGGGTTAGGGTTAGGGTTAGGGTTAGGGTTAGGGTTAGGGTTAGGGTTAGGGTTAGGGTTAGGGTTAGGGTTAGGGTTAGGGTTAGGGTTAGGGTTAGGGTTAGGGTTAGGGTTAGGGTTAGGGTTAGGGTTAGGGTTAGGGTTAGGGTTAGGGTTAGGGTTAGGGTTAGGGTTAGGGTTAGGGTTAGGGTTAGGGTTAGGGTTAGGGTTAGGGTTAGGGTTAGGGTTAGGGTTAGGGTTAGGGTTAGGGTTAGGGTTAGGGTTAGGGTTAGGGTTAGGGTTAGGGTTAGGGTTAGGGTTAGGGTTAGGGTTAGGGTTAGGGTTAGGGTTAGGGTTAGGGTTAGGGTTAGGGTTAGGGTTAGGGTTAGGGTTAGGGTTAGGGTTAGGGTTAGGGTTAGGGTTAGGGTTAGGGTTAGGGTTAGGGTTAGGGTTAGGGTTAGGGTTAGGGTTAGGGTTAGGGTTAGGGTTAGGGTTAGGGTTAGGGTTAGGGTTAGGGTTAGGGTTAGGGTTAGGGTTAGGGTTAGGGTTAGGGTTAGGGTTAGGGTTAGGGTTAGGGTTAGGGTTAGGGTTAGGGTTAGGGTTAGGGTTAGGGTTAGGGTTAGGGTTAGGGTTAGGGTTAGGGTTAGGGTTAGGGTTAGGGTTAGGGTTAGGGTTAGGGTTAGGGTTAGGGTTAGGGTTAGGGTTAGGGTTAGGGTTAGGGTTAGGGTTAGGGTTAGGGTTAGGGTTAGGGTTAGGGTTAGGGTTAGGGTTAGGGTTAGGGTTAGGGTTAGGGTTAGGGTTAGGGTTAGGGTTAGGGTTAGGGTTAGGGTTAGGGTTAGGGTTAGGGTTAGGGTTAGGGTTAGGGTTAGGGTTAGGGTTAGGGTTAGGGTTAGGGTTAGGGTTAGGGTTAGGGTTAGGGTTAGGGTTAGGGTTAGGGTTAGGGTTAGGGTTAGGGTTAGGGTTAGGGTTAGGGTTAGGGTTAGGGTTAGGGTTAGGGTTAGGGTTAGGGTTAGGGTTAGGGTTAGGGTTAGGGTTAGGGTTAGGGTTAGGGTTAGGGTTAGGGTTAGGGTTAGGGTTAGGGTTAGGGTTAGGGTTAGGGTTAGGGTTAGGGTTAGGGTTAGGGTTAGGGTTAGGGTTAGGGTTAGGGTTAGGGTTAGGGTTAGGGTTAGGGTTAGGGTTAGGGTTAGGGTTAGGGTTAGGGTTAGGGTTAGGGTTAGGGTTAGGGTTAGGGTTAGGGTTAGGGTTAGGGTTAGGGTTAGGGTTAGGGTTAGGGTTAGGGTTAGGGTTAGGGTTAGGGTTAGGGTTAGGGTTAGGGTTAGGGTTAGGGTTAGGGTTAGGGTTAGGGTTAGGGTTAGGGTTAGGGTTAGGGTTAGGGTTAGGGTTAGGGTTAGGGTTAGGGTTAGGGTTAGGGTTAGGGTTAGGGTTAGGGTTAGGGTTAGGGTTAGGGTTAGGGTTAGGGTTAGGGTTAGGGTTAGGGTTAGGGTTAGGGTTAGGGTTAGGGTTAGGGTTAGGGTTAGGGTTAGGGTTAGGGTTAGGGTTAGGGTTAGGGTTAGGGTTAGGGTTAGGGTTAGGGTTAGGGTTAGGGTTAGGGTTAGGGTTAGGGTTAGGGTTAGGGTTAGGGTTAGGGTTAGGGTTAGGGTT
>NW_025964244.1:0-21499 GCF_023055435.1 Haliotis rufescens
GCCCAAACCGATGACGTCTTGATTGGTGGCGCTGGTTAGGACTGAGATTTATGTGGGAGTGATGTGTTGGACCAGACAAACCATGGCTAATGGATGATCGACGGGCATATCAGTGGCCAGAGTTGAACAATACCTACATGCATGAACAGTCATTGTGGCCACCCGATCCCCACTTTAGTCGGATCGGGGTCGGGTACTCTAGACACAAACTGTACCCCTTACTACAGTAACGCGACCTAAACTGCCGGCCAAAAGAAAGTATACACTTGAACATTCCCATTTCACTCTGCCCATTACCGTGTACTGTGAAATTGCGAACCAGTAAATGAGACGTGATGTGACGTCATGTGTTAGGAGATACACATTGATATGATGCAGGTCCTACTGTCTATGAAATCCGTATCACATGCATCACCAGCGAATAACCATTTCTTGTTCATTTCAATTTTAGCCACCATCAAACATGGGTGTATACTTTCTTTACCCCGGCAGTTTATATCAAACGTGATGATGATATATGAAATCTTGAACTTCAATCACAATATATTTCAAAATATACCATCAATCGGGCGCATGAGTGAGTGAATGGGGTTATACGCCCCTTATATCAAAGCATCAGCATCGCCATTCAAGAACCACGAAGAAGCATTTTCACGTCGTACTTATATGTAGGGGACCAGTGAGTATTGTTTTACGCCGCTTTTGGCAATATTCCAGCAATATCACGGCGGGAGAGACACAGAAAAGGGCTTCACATATTGTGTCCATGTGGGAAACGAACCTGGGTCTTCAGAGTGACGAGCGAACGCTTTAACCACAAGGCTACCCCATCGCCCCATCAAACCAATGTCTTCGCCACGACGGTCAGACTCTTACACTGGAATTATAGGAAGGTGGTGTGGGGGTCTATATTTTGCATAATTTGCAGTCGCAAAAAACAGACCTGATCCAATTCATTTGCAGTATTTAAGATCCTTCATCCGAAGGGGCATGCTTATTTATTTCACAGCAGGTCAGCAAATCCCCATCTTTTGTCCGATGTCTCGTGTGGAGTGTTGGGTCGTCAAGTTGAAATGGGGAATTGTGCCCCACATATTTTTTCAGACGTTATTGGTGCTGTTGACTCGTGTAGGACTGGCTTCGATAAAGAAGGAAAGTTGAGTGGGTGGCTGCTCAAGCCATGTGACAGTGTGATACATAAGCGAATTACAGAATGTTTTCTGACTTTTGTACGCCCACGCAAATAGCTGAGGTCGAGGAATCTCGCCGAGTATAGCAGTGAGGGTGACGTTAGGGGTATAATGGGCCCCACTAGCAGGTGATGGTCGCCTTTGATTTCTCTGAAATGTGTAGATGTCTAACTCAAGGTCACGGTCGGCCGATAGACTGAACTGAATGAAAAGCTTGAGCCTTGACGACGCGATGCCTGGGCAACGCATTGAGAAGCACTACCGATGACATCTCGCCTTTCTGCAGCGCCGCTTTAAGACGTTCGCTCGTCATGGATGAGACTTGGGTTTGCTTTCCGAATAGATATACCCGGTACTTCATTTGAAGCACACAGTGGCCACCGCTGTGATCGTGACTGCAACGTGGCTTCGAAACTGATGTACCTAATTTGAATATGTGAGTGGGTGAAACGGTTTAAGGCCACGTTTATCAATATCCAAAATTATCACGGCAGGGAGTGAATGAGTATGGATTTACGCTGTTTGTAGCAATATTCCAGCAATATCACGGCTGGGGACACCAGAAATGGGCTTCATACACTATACCCATGTCGGGAATCGAACCCGTGTCTTGGACGTGACGAGCCAACGCTTTAACCACTAGGCTACCCGACCGCCCCATCACGGCAGGGATCATCAGTACATCATGTAGGGAATCGAACCCGGACCATGACGAGAAATTGTGTGTCTTTAGCCTCGAGGTTAAAATGTTAACGTATACATACGCTCCGGAATGAGTGAATAACTTCCAATTTCAGAAAGCTTCTTCACCTGACGCTCACATTAGGGCGTGACACCAGGAGTCACATGACTTCAGCGCCACCTGTTTGATTACTGCTAAGTATGCAATGAGAGGAAATAACAAATGACCTGATGAACGGACGGGGTCATACCACCACAACATACACATAATTGCGTTATCATTTCTACACACAGAGTTCCGTAGCTCCGTGGCTAGTGTTTGCTTGTCGCGCCCAACATCGAGTTTAATTCCACGGGAGTTCTATTTGTGGCCGATTCTTATGCGGACATTCGTCATTAATGACATGATGTTATGAGTAGGTATGTTCTTCCGCCGCCTTTAGCAATATTCCAGCAATATCACAGCAAATCGGCTTGGAATAAAAACCCGGGACTTCAGGGTGACGGGGGCGGTCGGGGAGCCTAGTGGTTAAAGCGTTCGCTCGTCACGCCGAAGACCCGGGTTCGATTCCCGACATGGGTACAATGTGTTAAGCCCATTTCTGGTGTCCCCCGTCGTGATATTGCTGGAATATTGCTAAAAGCGGCGTAAAACCATACTCACTCACTCACTCACTCGGGGTGACGAGCTAACTCTTTGCCCGCTGGGCTACCTAACCGACCCTGTTCCGTTGTAAAAGTACCGGTTTGATCATCAAGGCGATATCGTGTTTGAAGCACAATCATGCCATGACAGATAAACTATAGACATCTTTGTGTATATACTCAAAGGAAGAAAACGGGAACGTTGTAATGTCCTGGTTGAAAACGAAAAATTATTATTATGATGTAGTGACAGTCGTCTAAGGCGCCGCGATTCGCTGTGCAGAGTTGCGTCCCTTGGGCACGCCAGAAACCTATGATTGTGGGTTCGAATCCCGGTTCGCGCCGATTATGTTTCTAGGTTTGTCAGCACCATACCCGTGCTCGTGGGTTTCACCGAAGTGGTAAACGTCTAAGACCTGCTTCACTTCGGGCTTTCCTCCCACATTAAGCTGACACGCCGTGATATAACTGGAATACTGTTAAAAGCGGCGCTAAACCCAACTCACTCACTCACTCACTATGATGTAGTGAACTCGAGATGCAGTCATTTCACTCTGCGACCTTTGTTGATGATGTGAAGCAGTAATCTTCAATACGTCTACCGTATTGTCGGATCCCGGCAAATTATTACACTTTTCATAATTATTTGACCTCTGATACGTCGGAGCTGCATATGTTCCGTTAACGCGCACATATTTTGAAGTAAATAATTGCAAATACAAGCGTAAAATTGTCCCGTTAGGTCGAACTGAAAACTGAAAATTATCATTTTTTACTTGTTTAACGGACCCGTGAAGATCCGGGGTAGAATAGGTCTTAAGCAACCCATGCTTGCTGTGAAAACCGACTATGCTTGTCGTAAGAGGCGACTAACGGGATCGGGTGGTCAGGCTCGCTGACTTGGTTGATGCATGTCACCGATCCCAATTGCGTGGATCGATGCTCATGATATCAATCACTGGATTGTCTGGTCCAGACTCTATTATTTACAGACCGCCGTCATATAGCTGGAATATTGCTTAGTGCGGCGTTAAACAACAAACAAACAACAGTTCACGTGTACAACGATATAATTCCTTTGGTTTTTGCTGATGAGCTTGATACCCGGTTTTCGGATGTGTCGAACACTCGGATAGGTTGAACTTTCCTGAGGTCACTTTGAGTTCGACACAACGACGTTCAACTCCATTGGTTCCCTCCCCTTGTTTCTTCGGTATAATCAGGTGATACACTTTGCACAGTACGTTCATATGTTTGACTTATTTAAGAAGAAGATATGTCCCTATTTATTTTGCAGAGGATGAATACACCAAAGAGACCACGCGGAAGACCAAGGAAATATGTAAGTATGTCACAGAAAATAACAATTAATGAGCATGTAACTCGCAAAGATAATTTTATAGATTATGTTATAATTGTTATGATATAGGTCCGGGGAACATTTGTGACAGAATATTGTTTGTTATTTACCGCGGCACTCGGCAGTATTCCAGTTATACGACAGCATCTGTCAATAACCGAGACTGGACCAGACAAACCAGTGATTGATATCATGAGCAACGTCCACAACGTCGAGGTACGATGACACGAATAGAACAAGGACCAGGTGATGACAATATGCCACCTTTGCTTCAAATTACCCCGTCGCTATATTGCTGAAATAATGCCGATGCGACGTTAAATTTTAAGTCACTCACTCACTCACTCACTCCTTCAATTTATCATTTATCTCGCAAGTCACCCGATCCCTTAATTGTGTCGCCTCTCACGACCATCTTAGGTTTCTGGGGACCAATTCAAACCCGGAATTCCCCCGGCTACAGCACGCAGGGTAGGCCCCAGTACCCATGTATGTGTAGACGCAACGTTGTGGTAGCCTGCTGGTAAGCGCGTTTGCCTGTCACACGGTTTGATCCCCATTTGGATACGACGTGAAGCCCTTTCTCCGTGCCCCGGTGTGTTGTGCTTACAACTAAACTCATAAGCTTTTACTAGCCCAGGTAAAGATAAAATGCTCCTGGAATGTTAAAGCAATGGGGAGATTGGGAAATTTGTACTTGCCCTCGGGAATTTGTACTTGCCCTCGGGAATTTGTACTAGCCCCAGGCTAGTGGGCTAGTGTTAAGTTCTAACCCTGTTGTAAGCTAGGCCTACATAAAACACAACAAAAGAGAGGTACAATGGGGTGGTACAATGCGTTAAATGACATGCTCCTGGTGTTAAACTCGCTCACAGATTCTCGGAGAAACACAGTTTCGAAGATCCAGTGTCAACACTTCCGTTCCTGAAGAGGCATTTAAAGGGGGAGAACTGCGTCAAACGCAAACCTCTGAAAATGTTAGGAATCCGAACTGCTAATAAATCAAATGCTAGAATATTCATGCAAGCAATTGGCTGGTTTTAATCCACTGAAATATGTATCGTGTTAGTCTAAATGGATCTATTATGTAAAGTGAGTCATAAACTGCGTTAGATGAAAGGCTGGTCGCTTCTCCAGTGTTGACGGCTGTAGTATCGCGGTGAGGTGAGGGGGCGTTGTCATTATACCGGCTTGCGAATGTTAAATCGTAGTAGCAGATCAGAAACTGCTCTATCATTACCACGCAATATAATAATAGGCAGTAAATCTGAAT
The DNA here is from genome assembly GCF_023055435.1 of Haliotis rufescens. Lineage (NCBI taxonomy): Eukaryota > Metazoa > Mollusca > Gastropoda > Lepetellida > Haliotidae > Haliotis > Haliotis rufescens. Next base: position 5,150 of record NW_025964244.1, read on the forward strand.
TTGAAGATTAAAAGTGAAAGTGTGTCTGGTTAAGGAAGCGTAACCGAAGCGACGAGATCCTACTTCCTAATTTAAAAAGGGAGGTGAAATATAAATTAATTAAAATGAGTTCAAATATTTATTTAAAAGTACGTTTATTGCGTGTTGAGTGTTCAGCATATTTATAAATTAAATTATTCTGTTCCTATAATATATATCGCTAATATGTCCAGGTTTTACGCCACGCACAAATGTTGAGATTCGACGCAGAAAAAGGATATTCTGCGTCCCAAGGGACACACAATAATATTCATTGTACCCACAGCGCATCAAGAGCAGTTATGGGTGTCTGTAATTTCATCCATCAATCATGTCCACTGTCCACATGGTCACTGATTCATTCCAGGCTCTATAGTAATTATCAAGACATACAGTGCACTGCACCGTTTCATTGCTTCATATGCTGCAATGTCCCTTAAAATTAATTATATTTAACTTTAAAATAAAGACAAATTATTTTTAATAAAATTTTGTCTGGAGTAAATATTACAGGAATCATATTCGGTAGTACCCTATAAGAAGAAATTTCACCACCCATGACCACCCCGTGCATTGCCCCCTCCGATCACACACCCTACTACCGTCACGAAAAAGGGGTAATTTAAAAAAAGAAAGAAAAAAGATATATGATAAAAAGTTAAAACCTTGCAAGAACAAAACATAAAACGATCGGTTGTTTGTCGCAAGGACGTGTCCTCCCTTTTCCCAAGAAAAAGCTTTTGTTTCATACGGGATTTTAGACTATATATAAGTTTGATAATCACGAATATCTGGACTCTGTTTTGTATATTTAATACTTATACATCTGATGAAATCACTTATTCATCTATAGTTACTTAAGCTTGTACATGGGACTGTGGTTAAAATAATGAATTTCTTTTTTACTCTCAAAACGCGGGGGGCCTCTATCGGACACATGCTGAAATTATGAAATTTTATATCTTTTTAACTCTAAACCCCCGTCCAAAAAGAGAGCAATTTGATAGTGAAAGGGATATAATATACCGTTTCATCATTTTAATCCGAACTTAGGATTCTTCGATCGTTCTTGTACTTGGGATTCCTGAACTTGGGGCAGCCACGCACTGGACGGTGCCTCCACCGAGGTGACAGTTAGCTGACCAGCGTCATACGACACCCTGCTCTCTTGACCTCGCGGGGTCCGGGGCTCACGAGAGGTCATTGGGTCAAGAAGTTGAATAACAGGTGCTTGCTCTCAATGTAGCTCGACTCCAACCCGGAGCGTTCAAACTTCCATGATTTACGTGGCCTCTTGGTGTTTATCCAATTGAGCTTGTTATCTTGGTGAATGAGACTCCTACAAATGTTTGGTAGTGTTTGTAAGTGTATAAATAGTGGTTTAGTAGCACCTCCATGGAAAGTGAGGCGTGAAGACCCTTTGATGTGGCGCGTTTGATGTTTTGTGATGAATGTGTACAATTAGATGGTGCTGGTTGAAGGTTACGCTGATGTGATGGGGTCAGATTAGAAATGTCTTTAGGAAGTTGGTGTTGTTGTTTCAATGAATTGAACCCAGAATTAATGGCATGGGTGTAGGCAGGGAAAATCTATGAATATTTTATTTATAAGATAGATTTGTTTTTATTTTGGGTTTTTTCATTGTATCATTTATCTTTTTTAAAAATGACAAGTAATAATAGAGGAACAAAAAATAACTAAAATTGTTAGTTAACTATTAATTGATAAATAAGTGATAGAGATTAATAAATATATGAAAAGCTTTCAATGTGATGATGAGTGATATGCAATAGAGATATTTAGAATATTTATCACTTTTCATAATAAAATATTTTCTTTGACGTACTTGATATTGAATATCTCTGAACACAATTTGCAGATGATACAACAATTATATTGACAGATCAGAAATGTGTTTCCCGACAACTATGAACATACTTGATGCTTATTCATCCCTGCTGGTACTCAAAGTGAACATTGAACAAAATAAAATATTATGGATGGATTCAAAACAGTTTCCAGGCATAGTATTTCAACATCATAAACTAGATTGGTCACAGCGCCCATTTGTTCTACTAGGTATTCAATTTCAACATGACAAAGCAGAAAGGGTAGAAAGAAACTACAAAGATAAAAGAATACTTATAAAATTATGATGGTCTGGTTGAGATCTGCAGCCATTTGGAAGAATAACAGTATCAAAGAGTTTTATTTTACCCATGTTAAACCATCCTTTCACAACTCTTCCTAATCCTAAAACAAATATAATAGCTAACCTTCAACTCAAGTGCTTCTCATTTATGTGGAAGGGCAAACCTGACAAGATTAAAGAAAGATGATGACTAAACAGGCAAAGATGGTAGTCTCAGAGTGCACTTGATATTGGAAACAAGTCAAGCACAAAATATATCATGGATAAGAAGAACGAACACCAAAAACACCAAATTATAAAAGAAATTTATCAAACTATTTATTCCAACTGACATGCCTCCAACAGGGCCAGGATCAAAATATGTAAAAAATAAGTTGTTTCGATACAATCAGAAATCCATTTTTGAAGCATGTTTATTGATCATGGTCAAAAGTACAGTTTCTTCACCATTTACAAACTACAGAGAGAGAAAGAGAGAGAGAGAGAGACAGACAGACAGAGAGAGGGAGAGAGAGAGTTTTTACTAAAAGCCTAGGCAAGTGTAGATCAAGCTAATCAAAGTCTAGTTTCCTTGATTCCAAAAAAACAGAAGAGATAAGGTTCTTTTGAAGAAAAAAAGGATAATTATTTTAAAGAAATGTTTTCATTACCTAACTGTTAGTCTAGATTTAATCATGTGGATCCTAACTTTGCTTTTGCGTCGTAGAAATAAAACACCACAACAATGTTCTGTAGGAAGTCTTGCCGGTCCAGTTGGGCATGCCCCTGTTCTGGTACAGATGTATATGCCATAACAACACACTTTCTTTCCCTCAAATGCATTCCATTTGTCTCGGTTGTGCATGGGCATGAGAGAGAGAGAGAGTATATCAATTTTATATACTGATGGAACTGAATAAGGGAGTACTAAGTTTAAGGCACAATGAAATGATATGCTATCATGAGTTCCCAGCCTTGTCTACCAAATACTTATTTCTATCAGTATATAAGCACTATTTGAAAGCAAATGTTAAATTTGTCATGATTTTCTGAAATACAATGGAATGTATTTGATTTTGGATTAATTCACTGAACTATCAAATAACTAACAAGTTTTTAGAATGTGCAGGATTGATTTAATTAATAAATGCGTATGCACCGACCAACTCAATATCTTTTGAAAAACAAATAGAAGTGTCCCTTATTCCTAAACATTTTGAGATATTACATAAAGAAGCTAATATATGAAAGATATTTTTTTCAAACATTTAATGAACAATTTAACTTTAAAACAAAATGGTCGCTGTGATGACACCATGCATAATGGATAATTTATGGAAAACATAATTTTATTGCTTTTCAAGCAACCTGTAGCACTAAATTGGAAATATATAATTATCATTTGGATTAAAGGAAAAACAAAATGATGTCCTCGCCTTTATCTTAAGTTTAGCTAAATTTATATGTCTACAAAAACACATGTACAAATTGCTTATAAAATTTTAATGGTCAGAAGATTATGTTGACAAATTTGTATCATTTCAACACGTTCACTGCCTATTCAGAATCCAAATATGGCAAGTTGATGACCTCGTGGTCATCATGTCACATCCTTTTTACATAGGTAAGATTTATCTAATGTCTAATGTTTAACAGCGCCATTAATATGATGTATGTAACATAAATAAATTATATGTCTCTATTCCTAAATCTGTCATCCATATGAAATGGTATGTTTTTGTGTGGAGGATGAAACTATCTTGTTAAAACAAACTTGAAGTTGAACATAGCAACCAACCAAGGGTTGGGTAGTGGGTCCGATTCTAGTCAGTACTGATTTTGAGACACCCTATTTAAAACATGGGGCCGATTCTAGTCTGTCCTGGTTGTGAGACACCCTATTTAAAACATGGGGCCGATTCTAGTCAGTCCTGGTTGTGACACACCCTATTTAAAACATGGGGCCGATTCTAGTCAGTACTGATTTTGAGACACCCTATTTAAAACATGGGGCCGATTCTAGTCAGTACTGATTTTGAGACACCCTATTTAAAACATGGGGCCGATTCTAGTCTGTCCTGGTTGTGAGACACCCTATTTAAAACATGGGGCCGATTCTAGTCAGTCCTGGTTGTGACACACCCTATTTAAAACATGGGGCCGATTCTAGTCAGTACTGATTTTGAGACACCCTATTTAAAACATGGGGCCGATTCTAGTCAGTACTGATTTTGAGACACCCTATTTAAAACATGGGGCCGATTCTAGTCTGTCCTGGTTGTGAGACACCCTATTTAAAACATGGGGCCGATTCTAGTCAGTCCTGGTTGTGAGACACCCTATTTAAAACATGGGGCCGATTCTAGTCAGTCCTGGTTGTGACACACCCTATTTAAAACATGGGGCCGATTCTAGTCAGTACTGATTTTGAGACACCCTATTTAAAACATGGGGCCGATTCTAGTCAGTACTGATTTTGAGACACCCTATTTAAAACATGGGGCCGATTCTAGTCTGTCCTGGTTGTGAGACACCCTATTTAAAACATGGGGCCGATTCTAGTCAGTCCTGGTTGTGACACACCCTATTTAAAACATGGGGCCGATTCTAGTCAGTACTGATTTTGAGACACCCTATTTAAAACATGGGGCCGATTCTAGTCAGTCCTGATTGTGAGACACCCTATTACAAACATGGGGCCAATTCTAATCAGTACTGATTGTGAGACACCCTGTTACAAACATGGAGCCAATTCTATTCAGTACTGATTGTGAGACACCCTATTACAAATATGGGGCTGATTCTAGTCCGTACTGATTGTGAGGCACCCTATTACAAACATGGGGCCGATTCTAGTCAGTACTGATTGTGAGACACCCTATTACAAACCTGGAGCCAATTCTAGTCAGTACTGATTGTGAGACACCCTATTGTAAACATGGGGCCGATTATAGTCAGTACTGATTGTGAGACACCCTATTACAAACATGGAGCCAATTCTAGTCAGTACTGATTGTGAGACACCCTATTACAAACATGGAGCCAATTCTATTCAGTACTGATTGTGAGACACCCTATTACAAATATGGGGCTGATTCTAGTCCGTACTGATTGTGAGGCACCCTATTACAAACATGGGGCCGATTCTAGTCAGTACAGATTGTGAGACACCCTGTTGCAAACATGGGGCCGATTCTAGTCAGTACTGATTGTGAGACACCCTATTACAAACATGGAGTCGATTCTAGTCAGTACTGATTGTGAGACACCCTATTACAAATATTGGGCCGATTCTAGTCAGTACAGATTGTGAGACACCCTGTTACAAACATGGGGCCGATTCTAGTCAGTACTGATTTTGAGACACCCTATTACAAACATGGAACCAATTCTAGTCAGTACTGATTGTGAGACACCCTATTGTAAACATGGGGCCGATTCTAGTCAGTACTGATTGTGAGACACCCTATTACAAACATGGGGCCGATTCTAGTCAGTACAGATTGTGAGACACCCTATTACAAACATGGAGCCGATTCTAGTCAGTACTGATTGTGAGACACCCTATTACAAACATGGGGCCGATTCTAGTCAGTACTGATTGTGAGACACCCTGTTGCAAACATGGGGCCGATTCTAGTCAGTACTGATTGTGAGACACCCTATTACAAACATGGGGCCGATTCTAGTCAGTCCTGGTTGTGAGACACCCTATTACAAACATGGAGCCGATTCTAGTCAGTACTGATTGTGAGACACCCTATTGTAAACATGGGGCCGATTCTAGTCAGTACAGATTGTGAGACACCCTGTTACAAACATGGGGCCGATTCTAGTCAGTACTGATTGTGAGACACCCTATTGTAAACATGGGGCCGATTCTAGTCAGTAAAGATTGTGAGACACCCTGTTACAAACATGGGGCCGATTCTAGTCAGTACTGATTGTGAGACACCCTGTTACAAACATGGAGCTGATTCTAGTCAGTACAGATTGTGAGACACCCTGTTACAAACATGGAGCTGATTCTAGTCAGTACTGATTGTGAGACACCCTATTGTAAACATGGGGCCGATTCTAGTCAGTACAGATTGTGAGACACCCTGTTACAAACATGGGGCCGATTCTAGTCAGTACTGATTGTGAGACACCCTATTGTAAACATGGGGATGATTCTAGTCAGTACAGATTGTGAGACACCCTGTTACAAACATGGGGCCGATTCTAGTCAGTACTGATTGTGAGACACCCTGTTACAAACATGGAGCTGATTCTAGTCAGTACTGATTGTGAGACACCCTGTTACAAACATGGAGCTGATTCTAGTCAGTACTGATTGTGAGACACCCTATTGTAAACATGGGGCCGATTCTAGTCAGTACAGATTGTGAGACACCCTGTTACAAACATGGGGCCGATTCTATTCAGTACTGATTGTGAGACACCCTATTACAAACATGGAGCCGATTCTATTCAGTACTGATTGTGAGACACCCTATTGTAAACATGGGGCCGATTCTAGTCAGTACAGATTGTGAGACATCCTATTACAATATTGGGCCGATTCTAGTCAGTACAGATTGTGAGACACCCTATTACAAACATGGAGCCGATTCTAGTCAGTACTGATTGTGAGACACCCTATTACAAACCTGGAGCCAATTCTAGTCAGTACTGATTGTGAGACACCCTATTGTAAACATGGGGCCGATTCTAGTCAGTACTGATTGTGAGACACCCTATTACAAACATGGGGCCGATTATAGTCAGTACTGATTGTGAGACACCCTATTACAAACATGGGGCTGATTCTAGTCAGTACTGATTGTGAGACACCCTATTACAAACATGGGGCCGATTCTAGTCAGTACAGATTGTGAGACACCCTGTTGCAAACATGGGGCTGATTCTAGTCAGTACTGATTGTGAGACACCCTATTACAAACATGGAGCCAATTCTAGTCAGTACTGATTGTGAGACACCCTATTGTAAACATGGGGATGATTCTAGTCAGTACAGATTGTGAGACACCCTGTTACAAACATGGGGCCGATTCTAGTCAGTACTGATTGTGAGACACCCTGTTACAAACATGGAGCTGATTCTAGTCAGTACAGATTGTGAGACACCCTGTTACAAACATGGAGCTGATTCTAGTCAGTACTGATTGTGAGACACCCTATTGTAAACATGGGGCCGATTCTAGTCAGTACAGATTGTGAGACACCCTGTTACAAACATGGGGCCGATTCTATTCAGTACTGATTGTGAGACACCCTATTACAAACATGGAGCCGATTCTATTCAGTACTGATTGTGAGACACCCTATTGTAAACATGGGGCCGATTCTAGTCAGTACAGATTGTGAGACATCCTATTACAATATTGGGCCGATTCTAGTCAGTACAGATTGTGAGACACCCTATTACAAACATGGAGCCGATTCTAGTCAGTACTGATTGTGAGACACCCTATTACAAACCTGGAGCCAATTCTAGTCAGTACTGATTGTGAGACACCCTATTGTAAACATGGGGCCGATTCTAGTCAGTACTGATTGTGAGACACCCTATTACAAACATGGGGCCGATTCTAGTCAGTACTGATTGTGAGACACCCTATTACAAACATGGGGCTGATTCTAGTCAGTACAGATTGTGAGACACCCTATTACAAACATGGGGCCGATTCTAGTCAGTACAGATTGTGAGACACCCTGTTGCAAACATGGGGCTGATTCTAGTCAGTACTGATTGTGAGACACCCTATTGTAAACATGGGGCCGATTCTAGTCAGTACTGATTGTGAGACACCCTATTACAAACATGGGGCCGATTCTAGTCAGTACTGATTGTGAGACACCCTATTACAAACATGGGGCCGATTCTAGTCAGTACAGATTGTGAGACACCCTGTTGCAAACATGGGGCTGATTCTAGTCAGTACTGATTGTGAGACACCCTATTACAAACATGGAGCCAATTCTAGTCAGTACTGATTGTGAGACACCCTATTGTAAACATGGGGCCGATTCTAGTCAGTACTGATTGTGAGACACCCTATTACAAACATGGAGCCAATTCTAGTCAGTACTGATTGTGAGACACCCTATTGTAAACATGGGGCCGATTCTAGTCAGTACTGATTGTGAGACACCCTATTACAAACATGGAGCCGATTCTAGTCAGTACTGATTGTGAGACACCCTATTACAAACCTGGAGCCAATTCTAGTCAGTACTGATTGTGAGACACCCTATTGTAAACATGGGGCCGATTCTAGTCAGTACTGATTGTGAGACACCCTATTACAAACATGGGGCCGATTCTAGTCAGTACTGATTGTGAGACACCCTATTACAAACATGGGGCTGATTCTAGTCAGTACTGATTGTGAGACACCCTATTACAAACATGGGGTCGATTCTAGTCAGTACAGATTGTGAGACACCCTGTTGCAAACATTGGGCTGATTCTAGTCAGTACTGATTGTGAGACACCCTATTACAAACATGGAGCCAATTCTAGTCAGTACTGATTGTGAGACACCCTATTGTAAACATGGGGCCGATTCTAGTCAGTACTGATTGTGAGACACCCTATTACAAACATGGAGCCAATTCTAGTCAGTACTGATTGTGAGACACCCTATTGTAAACATGGGGCCGATTCTAGTCAGTACTGATTGTGAGACACCCTATTACAAACATGGAGCACTGGGACAAAATCGTAGCTACTCCTTATTTCTTATTAATAAAATCATCCATTAATAAAACCCCAAAGTATTTTGATTTCAAATTTTGGTTCCGTATTATACCAAAGATGTTCTACTTTTAAGAATAACATACAACAGGCATGATAGTTCTAAGATATAACAAGAAGAACTGTGCAGTGTTTAAGGGCTGATGGCGATGATCTCCAGGAGCAGTGAGATGATGGACGTAGTGCTCAGGGAGGCAGATGCTACGTTCAGGTATCCCACACATGTGGACTAAGTCTCCTCCAACACTGCCCCAGTGGACATTAATGGCTGAAAGTGCTATCAAGCTGACAGTTGTCGACATGACAAGTTCTGTTTGTGTAAGCTAGGTATGAGTGAGACATGTCATGCTCAGACGGTTTCTTAAATGAAATATGATTAATAGGAAGATTATTAAAGATATGTATTTCAAATGTCTGCTTTAGTTCATAAAGAACCATTTTTGGGGATTAAAAATATTTTTTAGTAAAAATGCTCTTCCTGTGTTTTTCAGTGTTTTATTGTTATTTCCCCTTAGTTGTGCCAGACTGTAGGTTCAGATCCGAGGTTCACAGTTAATGATTCATGAGCCACACACCCATGTTCCCCTCAACTCGCTCGCTTGCTTGCCCACCCGCCCGCTCGCCACTCACTCACTCACTCACTCACTCACTCACTTTGTTTGTTTAGTTTGTCCGTTTTATGACGATCTTAGAAGAAACTTTCTGCCAAGTTATTATTATACATCTCCATCAGAGCATAAATGTAAGGTTTTATTTACCACCAGTAATGCTTTCACAATCAATAATCTTGCCAAGTTTACATTCTTTGCTCTTAAAATGAGGAGCAAGCAGTTGTCCATTATATAAACTACTAATTCTACCACCATATGTATATGGTCTCAGATACCATTGTACGGATTAGTATTGATATTATTACATGCACTTGTGGCGCAACATGTTTGAATGCTTGAATATATATATTGTAAAATGGGCCAGTGGCCTGATTTACTGAAATAAACCACTACTACTACTCACTCACTCACTCACTCACGTGATAATCCTCATTGACAGCATTCCTTTTCTGTGAGGATTCTGAAGTGGGTCCTAGTACATCAGGGTTGTCATAGAAACCAAGATGGGGATTGTGTGCTCAGGCTATGTGATATGGTGTCATCTCACATAGGGTGGTTTGATGCTCATGCTATCAACCACTGGTTTACCTGATCCAGACTTGAATATTTACAGGCTATTATGATATAGCCTTTATCATGCTGACTGTGGAGTAAGCAACACTCGCTCGCTCACTCACTCACTCACTCACTCACTCACTCACGTGATAATCCTCATTGACAGCATTCATTTTCTGTGAGGATTCTGAAGTGGGTCCTAGTACGTCAGGGTTGTCATAGAAACCAAGATGGGGATTGTGTGCTCAGGCTATGTGATATGGTGTCATCTCACATAGGGTGGATTGTTGCTCATGCTATCAACCACTGGTTTACCTGATCCAGACTTGAATATTTACAGGCTATTATGATATAGCCTTTATCATGCTGACTGTGGAGTAAGCAACACTCACTCACTCACTCACTCACTCACTCACTCACTCACTCACTCACTCACTCATGTGATAATCCTCATTGACAGCATTCATTTTCTGTGAGGATTCTGAAGTGGGTCCTAGTACATCAGGGTTGTCATAGAAACCAAGATGGGGATTGTGTGCTCAGGCTATGTGATATGGTGTCATCTCACATAGGGTGGATTGTTGCTCATGCTATCAACCACTGGTTTACCTGATCCAGACTTGAATATTTACAGGCTATTATGATATAGCCTTTATCATGCTGACTGTGGAGTAAGCAACACTCACTCACTCACTCACTCACTCACTCACTCACTCACTCACTCACTCATGTGATAATCCTCATTGACAGCATTCATTTTCTGTGAGGATTCTGAAGTGGGTCCTAGTACATCAGGGTTGTCATAGAAACCAAGATGGGGATTGTGTGCTCAGGCTATGTGATATGGTGTCATCTCACATAGGGTGGATTGTTGCTCATGCTATCAACCACTGGTTTACCTGATCCAGACTTGAATATTTACAGGCTATTATGATATAGCCTTTATCATGCTGACTGTGGAGTAAGCAACGCTCGCTCGCTCGCTCACTCACTCACTCACTCACTCACTCACCCACCCACCCACCCACCCACTCACTCACTCACTCACTCACTCACTCACTCACTCACTCACCCACCCACCCACCCACCCACCCACCCACCCACTCACTCACTCACTCACTCACTCACTCACTCACTCACTCACTCACTCACTCACTCACTCACTCACTCACCCACCCACCCACCCACCCACCCACCCACCCACCCACCCACCCACCCACTCACTCACTCACTCACTCACTCACTCACTCACTCACTCACTCACTCACTCACTCACTCACTCACTCACTCACTCACTCACTCACTCACTCACTCACTCACTCACTCACTCACTCACCCACCCACTCACTCACTCACAGCAGGTCCTTGTATCCTGATGGGACAATGCTCATAATATCAACCACTGGTATTTCCCCAATTTTTTTACAGGCCATCATCACTTTGCTTGCTGAGTGTAGCATTAAACAACAAACAAACAAAATTATCATAATCGTTACTATGTTTACAGAGGGAAGAGGAGGAGGAGGAGAAGTCATCACCGCCACAGCAGCCCCAGGACCCGTCTACATCAGGGGAGGCAAGTTCTCATTGATGAGCGGTGTGTCAGTAACACAGAACTATGGCATCACACCACAAACTGCAGCAAGCAACAACCACACAATTGTAGAAAATGGTTTAAGTGAAATAACAGGGGATAAAGCACCCTGGAAGACTGACCAGTAGACAATTAATTTTCAGGAACAGCTCTGTAAAACGATGAAGTTTGCGAAACAAGCAACCCAGCCTCCGCAGCTGACAACAGGATGCTCCAGGTGGAATCGGAGAAAGGCTGAAGATGGGCGGCTGTTTATGTTTGTGTTGTATTATTCAAATGATGTTCTTCTTTACCGAAAATGAAACCATTTCATTATGATGAGGGTATGGTATTACGACATAGCGTGAACACATCACACGTTGGTATACACTACGTACAACCATCACCTGTGAATACATATGGACAATACGCGGTGTTATGGTGACTCGTATCTATGTTAAGTGGAGTCATGAAATATGGCTGTGTATAGCTCCTAGAAGCCAAAAGCTCACCACAGTACAGGAATTTGTGCAAACACTAATGTTGCCTGATTGTGAGCAATGTATAGAGTAGAAGGCCACAGAATGGTACATGTTGCATGAAAAATATTGCCGTTTGTGCGATGTATTCTGAGCACTGATTGGTCTGGTTGCCTCCTGGAACTGTCTTTGACTCTTTGACTCTGTTGGTAAAAACAGGAACTACACAGCTAAACGTCTGTATGTATTCAGGAGTGATGGCGAACCTAGTATAAACCCGTGCAGTACTGACGATGCAACGTGTGTCCTGTATGGTGCTAGTATTCTTGTTATGTCTAGGTCTTGGGAACATCCATACCATTAGAGAATTAAAGAGATAGGAATTTTTAATAATTTTTTTTAAGATTTGAGGAGTTTCTATGGCATTTGAGTCTTGTCATGTTGGTTTATGTCTTGCTGTGAAATAAATACGTACAAAATCACAGGTTGTTTAGATTTGATGCAAGAAAATGAATGAAACCAAAATATATTGACATGAAGCATTATCAGCTTGTAAGTCAGTAAGCCTTTTGAAATATCCAAATAAGTTAAGTTAAGTTTCAAAATAATAGCCCTGCTGCAGAAAGCAATAATACCTACAATACCTTTCACAAACTTTTTGAGAAACAAAAGCAGGCAGTTAGTTCACAGAGACACGATCTATGGAGGACAACTTGGATACATATTGGGCAAGTCCTCAACATGTTGTACAGGGCTCCAGAGAATCTTTGGAGCCATTGAGTGTTTTCATTCACATTGGGTATTGGTAGTTTTCGTTGGGTATTCAATGTTTTTACTCCTTGGGTCCTGACTAATGGACAATTTTTAAAAATATTTCTGCCCATAATGCTGTTCATGGGACCAGCACTGAAAAGAAATGAATTAAACATAAAAATATTATTTTTTATTCCTGCTTGTGATATAGATCCTCTTATACAATATAAAATGTTATATCTAAGTTTCATGTTTACATCATAATCAGTTATTCAAGAAGTCAGCTGCAGTTTTAACTCCACGGCAGAATGACTTTCATACAAATGAATAAATGATTGACATAGCTATTTTTTTTATTTCGACCGACCTTGTGTGGAAAAGCTGGAATAAATCCATGAAACATAAAATAAAAAAAAGTGTGGCCTGTAGGTCATGTAGTGCATTCCATCAGTAAAGGATTAAAGGATTAAGGATTAAAGGATACATTTGGTAATCGGTCCTTGCACAGAGTGTTGTTATACTCCTGGGTTTTCCATGTATATATGTACACAAGAAACTCCAAATAAACTGGGTAATGATGATTAAGTATGCTTATTCAATCTAAATATGCAGGTTACCTGGAGCTCTGGTTGTCTTTATAGAATACTAAGGCTGAAATCCATACATCGTGTGTCTATGAAATATCATCATCTCAAAATGTAGCCTCCTTGCTTTTGGCCATTTCACAATACGATCTCAGTACAACAGCCATTGGAAGTGTTTGTAAAGTGAAATAGTTCTCACAATTATTGTGCTACAATTACTTCGTGAAAGAGGCCTAGGGAGACAGAGATATAACCCTGTTTGCTCAGAGAATAGATTGTTTGTTGATAATTGATCATGACATATGTCTCACTTGCGACTTGCCAGTATTTTACATCGAACGTGGCCTGAATAATGTTGTGTTTCTAACTGATAGTTTCGATTCATCTCTGAATGGTGGATAAATGCTAGGGGGGACAATTGGTGCACAGTTACTTCTGCAATTGTTAGTAAAAATTATTACAAAACTATTGCAATAGTTATAGTAACTTGCACCACTCTTCAAAAGTTCTCTGAGCTTCGTTTTACCTTCCAAATAATTTTCAACATGATGTCAAGCCTAACAGACCCACTGTTCTTCGGTTCAGTATATCACTTGCAGTGCCGTAGCCAGCTGGGGGGTAGCGGGGGGCAGTTGCCCCCTGGATTTTTTATAGAAAACTGTTTTATTTGAATCATGAAAATACAAGTTGGGGACAAGTGATACGTGTACAAATATTTGCCCCCCCTGTTAAAAAAAGTTAACTACGGCCTTGACTTGGGAATTTGTTGGAGAGTGAAGGGGATAGCTCTTATAGTCTGGTGTAGATATAAACTTATTAATATGTGCTGACTAAAAGCTATGTGTAAATAACTAACTTAGGGCTGGTGATTAATACAAGTTCTTCATTGTTTCTGTCGATCAAAACTACCAGAGTCAAGTGGAATATTAATTTCAACCATTGCAAATTTCAACTTGTAATTGACATATTGCAGTCGTCTCATGGACAACTCATTGGAATGGAATTTCTTATAGTGTATACGACAAGTGCATTTAATTCATCAGTGTTTCATGTAACTCGTTTGAAGGCAACTCACATGGTGATGTAACTGCAAGCTCCATTTTAGCATGTGACACCTTGGTTACCCTGTGAGGAGCTTGATGTAACCATTGCAAGGGGAGATAACTCTTAAATATGTTTGACTAATGTCAACAGAACACTTAACAAGAAACACAACGTATTGTCCAAGGCTTCATTTTATGATTGCAATGCCAATATTTGATATAACGTTTTAGTTATACCCATATTTTAAGCATGGATGTGTTTTTACATATAATATGCATTTTTTGCCTGAATTGGCAGCATTTATTACTTTATTATTACCATAGTTACGCCTAACCAGAAAACAGTGGTGCTCATCAGGAACTAAAAGGTTAGCCATTGCCACTTGTGTTCACAAATGTGTCAAAACTATGCATGTGAACACCTTCAACACCTTGCAGTATGTTAGAGAGTGTAGACAATTTCTAGTGAACTGAGGGACCGGTCATTATTACAGAATGGGATGTGGGTGAGAGGTTTTTGATGCAATAATATACTGAAAATATTGACCCTCCCCTAATGCTTGTCATATGTTTGGATGAACCGTCCTCCCATGTCCTTGTACATTTTTATCATGACCTTCCTCAAATATATATGTATTATTTTATATGACCTTCCTCCAGAGACTCATTCTTGGTGACCCTCCATTGATTCATTTACCCCACTTGTAATAAATGACCGGCCCCTAAACTCCAACATTGTGTGAGTGAATTGGTTGTATCATTTGGCTGCTGAAGCAGACATGCATTAATCACAGATGTCACTAATGTCATTAATTACGTTTTGTGTGATCAGTGCTGATGTTGACTGATATTGGATGGAACATTTAACCCGCCTATAATACATTGTGTGTGTTCTGGCTATGATGAATATGATTTCTTGCTAAAGAACCGATTACTTGTTTGTTCCCTTGGGGTCGGTCCTTTAAAAATGCCCATGAAAACTTGCATGAGAGTTTGGTTGAAATAAATTAGGCAAAGGGAGGTAATTTTGTGGTTAATGAGAGTAATCTCCCCTCATAAACTCACCCACTAGCCTCTGAACAATGGTATGGGGTCGCTGTTCAACAAACAAGAAATTAATTCATTGTGGCCTTGTCTGTGTGAAAGGTTTTTTTCTGTTTTATACATGTCAATCATGCTTTAGAACTAGCAATGCATTTCCATCAATGAATATATCCTGTGCTATATAGAATGCTTTGGTTTATAATGACAGAGAAAATTATGAAATATACACTTCACAAATTCCATTATTGTTGTCTAGAGTTTAAGAAGAAAAAGTATTTGAGTGCAAGGTGAACATTTTAAGTATGTATCAAAGTTCAGAAAGAATTAATGTATGTCAGAAAAGATTCATGATGAATGATTCAAGTTCATTCAACCTACCTCGTGTCTTGATGTCATATCATTTCTGCTGTGAACTGCTGTCAATGTTATGGTCCAAGGGAGACAAGCCAGACACAATTCATGTCAACATTTTTATTCTGTGGCTTTAAAAGTGGAATTTATAATTAATATTCCTTGACTGTCTAAATTAAGGATTTGTTTGTAATTTTTTTCGGTTAAATTGTTATTATTATTTATCATTTTCTAATTTCTTTGTCATTTAGATCCTCTGAAAAACTAATTTTAAAAAATCTATGCACAACACTTGCAACAAATTGGATGGAGTGGGGGACGTGTTCAGAATGGAATACGTGATGAACATTTGTTATTTCTTGAAGTACCTCAGTAATGAATGGGTGAGTCACAATCCCTACCTTAGAAATAGCCTACCTCATCTTAACAGAAATTTTAACACAAT
>NW_025964245.1:0-21457 GCF_023055435.1 Haliotis rufescens
CAGCGAGGCAAAACAAGGGTTGTCGATCACACACTGCCAACACCGGACTTCGGATCAGCTTCTCCAAATGCCAAATTCGATGTCGAAACTCCTACTTCTTCTGCATGAGTGCACATATACCTCCCTAGTCAACATCAGGCATGTGAAAAGCTGAAAAAAGTGTTCAGACAATATCAAATGGCAAACCAGTTTGGATATAACAGCCAGGAGTCAGTTCTTGAGGGGACAAAATAATTATTTGAAAGTTATATGAGTGAAAAATAAGTCTGTTTTAAGAAACTTAATAGAAAAATAGCATCATTCATTCACACAAGAGCACCTAACAGAAAGACATATTGGTATGCTACATTGTTTACTATAAATAAGGGGATGTTTGACATATTCTGCTGTCAGCAGTGTACATGCTTCATATTCAAGATAACGGCATCGCGTAACTTGACTGGCAAGCGATTGACACAAGGCAGAAATTGTTGTGGCAGTGGTGACTTTATCCTAATTTGTTGTCAAATTCATCAGTTTCAACAAATTCAGAAGGCAGGAGGAGGGCTTGTTGGACAGAGGTACCCTGGGGGGTTCGTGCTGAGTTCGACCACAATACGAAGCAACATTCATTTCCAGCCCATCCAAATGCTCCATTCAACCCAAAATGTCCCCAACTTCACTGTCATTATTTTTAAATTTGCCTCCATGGTGTATCCATGGTGAAATATAAACAGAAAAGCATGTAAAGTATGAATTACTGAAATGTGCACTCACCCTACAGGTTACACACAACCAAATGTTTTCCCATAGACTTCTATAGTAACGTTATGATTTTTTTTTAAATAACTAAGCATTCAACAGCTATTACCTGTACGTGTGTGCACAGTTTGGCCTTAGAGCAGCAATAAAAAAAATAAAAATGACTAGCTTACCCAGCTCCTTTTCCGAGTACCGGAAGCTAAACACACCACCCCCAGTTTCGCACCAAATGTCACCTACTTGAAAATAGCTGTGGTCACATTCAGCATAAGTCATCATGTTGAAAAAGACAGTACTAAATATAGAAGAACATGGTCAGTTTTAATAACTGGATGGATGTACATTTGAAAGACATAAAAATCTTACAGAATATCCTCCAATCACAGCCTGCAGATATCTCTCGATCTGCACTGAAGGCTCCCTACGAAAACCGCACTCTCCAAACTGGTACTGATTTGGTGTAGTAGAACCTGTAGACAAATCAGAATATATTTGCACTTGTCAAATCTGTGATTTATATATTGTATATATATGTAGCTTCTCAGAAAAAAAATGGAAATTGGATTAAACTTCACTACTTGTTCCTATCCAGCATGTCTATATGGCACCAGAATACATAGTTTTGATGCACAGAAAGAGTTGTGAGAGTTTAATGGTGTACACTTCATCAATGTTTTACAAAAGGTATTTCTGTATTAATAAAGAAGTTTTTACCTTCATGCACTGACCATGGAAGTTCATTTATATTTCATAAAAGATGGTGGTCAGGGGTCAATTCTATAAATGATTGAGGCTGCATAGATCATATCACCCTAAAATATTTTTTCGACTAAAAAAATTGAACAAATCTTTAAACCTCAAAACCAGTTACAATACATATTTAAAATTGAGTAGTGGTCTGTTGTTTGCCTTCCTTTGCTGACATCATCAGAACATAGCAGAGTCTGCTACATTCATGGAATATGGTTTTGACACTCATGACATGATGCGATTGATATTGTTTGAGATTGCTCGAACTTACACCATCCATTGTTTATATAATTAAACACTCAAATGGCTGTCAGCATTTGGTAAATCATCTATGGAGGGGCTATCACAAATGTTTGTGCTTTCATATACTCCAAAAATCAAAAGTATAATCCTCTATGATATAGGCTGATGACATAAGTACACATGGAAAGGAATCAGAAAAAAATCTCAAAATTGGACAGAGAGCATGGAATTCAGGCCAACAATAAGCAAGGGACACATTAAGCAGCTTTAAAGTCATCATATATGTAAGCCTGGATAATGAACTTTACCAGAAAATAGGAAGTAAAGGGGTGCATTGTTAACAGCAATCTCAAATGCTGACCAGTGAACCATACCGCCTATTAAAGCCGAGAAATTGAAATGGACCCTCAAGTAGAAAAAAGCTTTTTGAAACCACAACATGGAAGGAAATTACACTTAACTCTATTGATTTATTTAGTTAAGACTTTAAAATACTCACAGGACATCAAACATTCTTACTGTTTAATGTTTCAAGGTGGCTAAACTTGCTTATTTCAGTTATTTGCCAGTTTCAATGAAACAAAGTTAAAATTCCATATAATTATGAAAATGTACAGCTTATCCTGACATAAATGTAATTCTTTTTATTCACAATTAACAGTGTCATGCAATACCAGCTTAAAATAGTGTTTCTCTCCAATAATTTATGGGTTTATAGGGGAATGAAAGATACAATGCATTTTACTAAACAGGGGAGATAATTTAGTTTTGTCGAACACTATCACATTCTTTACAGATGATTTCAGAACCATAATGTTACATTCCAAAAGAGCCAGTGGATATTATTTTCATCTAAGCAGGTTCTGGGACTGGTGTATAGCCCTTACTTCATGTTTGCAAACTAAAAAACTGCACAGTGAGGCATTAAGGGAGCACTGTCAGAAATGTCTAGTGCATGAGGGGGATCTTATTATGGCACTTGATAGTGAGCAACAGAGGGGCCTCAAGTGGACTGGGGTTCTTAAATGTACTTACTGTACCTACATGTCCAAGTTCCACAACTTCTACAAGGTAATGAAGCGCAGCGAGGCAAAACAAGGGTTGTCGATCACACACTGCCAACACCGGACTTCGGATCAGCTTCTCCAAATGCCAAATTCGATGTCGAAACTCCTACTTCTTCTGCATGAGTGCACATATACCTCCCTAGTCAACATCAGGCATGTGAAAAGCTGAAAAAAGTGTTCAGACAATATCAAATGGCAAACCAGTTTGGATATAACAGCCAGGAGTCAGTTCTTGAGGGGACAAAATAATTATTTGAAAGTTATATGAGTGAAAAATAAGTCTGTTTTAAGAAACTTAATAGAAAAATAGCATCATTCATTCACACAAGAGCACCTAACAGAAAGACATATTGGTATGCTACATTGTTTACTATAAATAAGGGGATGTTTGACATATTCTGCTGTCAGCAGTGTACATGCTTCATATTCAAGATAACGGCATCGCGTAACTTGACTGGCAAGCGATTGACACAAGGCAGAAATTGTTGTGGCAGTGGTGACTTTATCCTAATTTGTTGTCAAATTCATCAGTTTCAACAAATTCAGAAGGCAGGAGGAGGGCTTGTTGGACAGAGGTACCCTGGGGGGTTCGTGCTGAGTTCGACCACAATACGAAGCAACATTCATTTCCAGCCCATCCAAATGCTCCATTCAACCCAAAATGTCCCCAACTTCACTGTCATTATTTTTAAATTTGCCTCCATGGTGTATCCATGGTGAAATATAAACAGAAAAGCATGTAAAGTATGAATTACTGAAATGTGCACTCACCCTACAGACAAATCAGAATATATTTGCACTTGTCAAATCTGTGATTTATATATTGTATATATATGTAGCTTCTCAGAAAAAAAATGGAAATTGGATTAAACTTCACTACTTGTTCCTATCCAGCATGTCTATATGGCACCAGAATACATAGTTTTGATGCACAGAAAGAGTTGTGAGAGTTTAATGGTGTACACTTCATCAATGTTTTACAAAAGGTATTTCTGTATTAATAAAGAAGTTTTTACCTTCATGCACTGACCATGGAAGTTCATTTATATTTCATAAAAGATGGTGGTCAGGGGTCAATTCTATAAATGATTGAGGCTGCATAGATCATATCACCCTAAAATATTTTTTCGACTAAAAAAATTGAACAAATCTTTAAACCTCAAAACCAGTTACAATACATATTTAAAATTGAGTAGTGGTCTGTTGTTTGCCTTCCTTTGCTGACATCATCAGAACATAGCAGAGTCTGCTACATTCATGGAATATGGTTTTGACACTCATGACATGATGCGATTGATATTGTTTGAGATTGCTCGAACTTACACCATCCATTGTTTATATAATTAAACACTCAAATGGCTGTCAGCATTTGGTAAATCATCTATGGAGGGGCTATCACAAATGTTTGTGCTTTCATATACTCCAAAAATCAAAAGTATAATCCTCTATGATATAGGCTGATGACATAAGTACACATGGAAAGGAATCAGAAAAAAATCTCAAAATTGGACAGAGAGCATGGAATTCAGGCCAACAATAAGCAAGGGACACATTAAGCAGCTTTAAAGTCATCATATATGTAAGCCTGGATAATGAACTTTACCAGAAAATAGGAAGTAAAGGGGTGCATTGTTAACAGCAATCTCAAATGCTGACCAGTGAACCATACCGCCTATTAAAGCCGAGAAATTGAAATGGACCCTCAAGTAGAAAAAAGCTTTTTGAAACCACAACATGGAAGGAAATTACACTTAACTCTATTGATTTATTTAGTTAAGACTTTAAAATACTCACAGGACATCAAACATTCTTACTGTTTAATGTTTCAAGGTGGCTAAACTTGCTTATTTCAGTTATTTGCCAGTTTCAATGAAACAAAGTTAAAATTCCATATAATTATGAAAATGTACAGCTTATCCTGACATAAATGTAATTCTTTTTATTCACAATTAACAGTGTCATGCAATACCAGCTTAAAATAGTGTTTCTCTCCAATAATTTATGGGTTTATAGGGGAATGAAAGATACAATGCATTTTACTAAACAGGGGAGATAATTTAGTTTTGTCGAACACTATCACATTCTTTACAGATGATTTCAGAACCATAATGTTACATTCCAAAAGAGCCAGTGGATATTATTTTCATCTAAGCAGGTTCTGGGACTGGTGTATAGCCCTTACTTCATGTTTGCAAACTAAAAAACTGCACAGTGAGGCATTAAGGGAGCACTGTCAGAAATGTCTAGTGCATGAGGGGGATCTTATTATGGCACTTGATAGTGAGCAACAGAGGGGCCTCAAGTGGACTGGGGTTCTTAAATGTACTTACTGTACCTACATGTCCAAGTTCCACAACTTCTACAAGGTAATGAAGCGCAGCGAGGCAAAACAAGGGTTGTCGATCACACACTGCCAACACCGGACTTCGGATCAGCTTCTCCAAATGCCAAATTCGATGTCGAAACTCCTACTTCTTCTGCATGAGTGCACATATACCTCCCTAGTCAACATCAGGCATGTGAAAAGCTGAAAAAAGTGTTCAGACAATATCAAATGGCAAACCAGTTTGGATATAACAGCCAGGAGTCAGTTCTTGAGGGGACAAAATAATTATTTGAAAGTTATATGAGTGAAAAATAAGTCTGTTTTAAGAAACTTAATAGAAAAATAGCATCATTCATTCACACAAGAGCACCTAACAGAAAGACATATTGGTATGCTACATTGTTTACTATAAATAAGGGGATGTTTGACATATTCTGCTGTCAGCAGTGTACATGCTTCATATTCAAGATAACGGCATCGCGTAACTTGACTGGCAAGCGATTGACACAAGGCAGAAATTGTTGTGGCAGTGGTGACTTTATCCTAATTTGTTGTCAAATTCATCAGTTTCAACAAATTCAGAAGGCAGGAGGAGGGCTTGTTGGACAGAGGTACCCTGGGGGGTTCGTGCTGAGTTCGACCACAATACGAAGCAACATTCATTTCCAGCCCATCCAAATGCTCCATTCAACCCAAAATGTCCCCAACTTCACTGTCATTATTTTTAAATTTGCCTCCATGGTGTATCCATGGTGAAATATAAACAGAAAAGCATGTAAAGTATGAATTACTGAAATGTGCACTCACCCTACAGGTTACACACAACCAAATGTTTTCCCATAGACTTCTATAGTAACGTTATGATTTTTTTTTAAATAACTAAGCATTCAACAGCTATTACCTGTACGTGTGTGCACAGTTTGGCCTTAGAGCAGCAATAAAAAAAATAAAAATGACTAGCTTACCCAGCTCCTTTTCCGAGTACCGGAAGCTAAACACACCACCCCCAGTTTCGCACCAAATGTCACCTACTTGAAAATAGCTGTGGTCACATTCAGCATAAGTCATCATGTTGAAAAAGACAGTACTAAATATAGAAGAACATGGTCAGTTTTAATAACTGGATGGATGTACATTTGAAAGACATAAAAATCTTACAGAATATCCTCCAATCACAGCCTGCAGATATCTCTCGATCTGCACTGAAGGCTCCCTACGAAAACCGCACTCTCCAAACTGGTACTGATTTGGTGTAGTAGAACCTGTAGACAAATCAGAATATATTTGCACTTGTCAAATCTGTGATTTATATATTGTATATATATGTAGCTTCTCAGAAAAAAAATGGAAATTGGATTAAACTTCACTACTTGTTCCTATCCAGCATGTCTATATGGCACCAGAATACATAGTTTTGATGCACAGAAAGAGTTGTGAGAGTTTAATGGTGTACACTTCATCAATGTTTTACAAAAGGTATTTCTGTATTAATAAAGAAGTTTTTACCTTCATGCACTGACCATGGAAGTTCATTTATATTTCATAAAAGATGGTGGTCAGGGGTCAATTCTATAAATGATTGAGGCTGCATAGATCATATCACCCTAAAATATTTTTTCGACTAAAAAAATTGAACAAATCTTTAAACCTCAAAACCAGTTACAATACATATTTAAAATTGAGTAGTGGTCTGTTGTTTGCCTTCCTTTGCTGACATCATCAGAACATAGCAGAGTCTGCTACATTCATGGAATATGGTTTTGACACTCATGACATGATGCGATTGATATTGTTTGAGATTGCTCGAACTTACACCATCCATTGTTTATATAATTAAACACTCAAATGGCTGTCAGCATTTGGTAAATCATCTATGGAGGGGCTATCACAAATGTTTGTGCTTTCATATACTCCAAAAATCAAAAGTATAATCCTCTATGATATAGGCTGATGACATAAGTACACATGGAAAGGAATCAGAAAAAAATCTCAAAATTGGACAGAGAGCATGGAATTCAGGCCAACAATAAGCAAGGGACACATTAAGCAGCTTTAAAGTCATCATATATGTAAGCCTGGATAATGAACTTTACCAGAAAATAGGAAGTAAAGGGGTGCATTGTTAACAGCAATCTCAAATGCTGACCAGTGAACCATACCGCCTATTAAAGCCGAGAAATTGAAATGGACCCTCAAGTAGAAAAAAGCTTTTTGAAACCACAACATGGAAGGAAATTACACTTAACTCTATTGATTTATTTAGTTAAGACTTTAAAATACTCACAGGACATCAAACATTCTTACTGTTTAATGTTTCAAGGTGGCTAAACTTGCTTATTTCAGTTATTTGCCAGTTTCAATGAAACAAAGTTAAAATTCCATATAATTATGAAAATGTACAGCTTATCCTGACATAAATGTAATTCTTTTTATTCACAATTAACAGTGTCATGCAATACCAGCTTAAAATAGTGTTTCTCTCCAATAATTTATGGGTTTATAGGGGAATGAAAGATACAATGCATTTTACTAAACAGGGGAGATAATTTAGTTTTGTCGAACACTATCACATTCTTTACAGATGATTTCAGAACCATAATGTTACATTCCAAAAGAGCCAGTGGATATTATTTTCATCTAAGCAGGTTCTGGGACTGGTGTATAGCCCTTACTTCATGTTTGCAAACTAAAAAACTGCACAGTGAGGCATTAAGGGAGCACTGTCAGAAATGTCTAGTGCATGAGGGGGATCTTATTATGGCACTTGATAGTGAGCAACAGAGGGGCCTCAAGTGGACTGGGGTTCTTAAATGTACTTACTGTACCTACATGTCCAAGTTCCACAACTTCTACAAGGTAATGAAGCGCAGCGAGGCAAAACAAGGGTTGTCGATCACACACTGCCAACACCGGACTTCGGATCAGCTTCTCCAAATGCCAAATTCGATGTCGAAACTCCTACTTCTTCTGCATGAGTGCACATATACCTCCCTAGTCAACATCAGGCATGTGAAAAGCTGAAAAAAGTGTTCAGACAATATCAAATGGCAAACCAGTTTGGATATAACAGCCAGGAGTCAGTTCTTGAGGGGACAAAATAATTATTTGAAAGTTATATGAGTGAAAAATAAGTCTGTTTTAAGAAACTTAATAGAAAAATAGCATCATTCATTCACACAAGAGCACCTAACAGAAAGACATATTGGTATGCTACATTGTTTACTATAAATAAGGGGATGTTTGACATATTCTGCTGTCAGCAGTGTACATGCTTCATATTCAAGATAACGGCATCGCGTAACTTGACTGGCAAGCGATTGACACAAGGCAGAAATTGTTGTGGCAGTGGTGACTTTATCCTAATTTGTTGTCAAATTCATCAGTTTCAACAAATTCAGAAGGCAGGAGGAGGGCTTGTTGGACAGAGGTACCCTGGGGGGTTCGTGCTGAGTTCGACCACAATACGAAGCAACATTCATTTCCAGCCCATCCAAATGCTCCATTCAACCCAAAATGTCCCCAACTTCACTGTCATTATTTTTAAATTTGCCTCCATGGTGTATCCATGGTGAAATATAAACAGAAAAGCATGTAAAGTATGAATTACTGAAATGTGCACTCACCCTACAGGTTACACACAACCAAATGTTTTCCCATAGACTTCTATAGTAACGTTATGATTTTTTTTTAAATAACTAAGCATTCAACAGCTATTACCTGTACGTGTGTGCACAGTTTGGCCTTAGAGCAGCAATAAAAAAAATAAAAATGACTAGCTTACCCAGCTCCTTTTCCGAGTACCGGAAGCTAAACACACCACCCCCAGTTTCGCACCAAATGTCACCTACTTGAAAATAGCTGTGGTCACATTCAGCATAAGTCATCATGTTGAAAAAGACAGTACTAAATATAGAAGAACATGGTCAGTTTTAATAACTGGATGGATGTACATTTGAAAGACATAAAAATCTTACAGAATATCCTCCAATCACAGCCTGCAGATATCTCTCGATCTGCACTGAAGGCTCCCTACGAAAACCGCACTCTCCAAACTGGTACTGATTTGGTGTAGTAGAACCTGTAGACAAATCAGAATATATTTGCACTTGTCAAATCTGTGATTTATATATTGTATATATATGTAGCTTCTCAGAAAAAAAATGGAAATTGGATTAAACTTCACTACTTGTTCCTATCCAGCATGTCTATATGGCACCAGAATACATAGTTTTGATGCACAGAAAGAGTTGTGAGAGTTTAATGGTGTACACTTCATCAATGTTTTACAAAAGGTATTTCTGTATTAATAAAGAAGTTTTTACCTTCATGCACTGACCATGGAAGTTCATTTATATTTCATAAAAGATGGTGGTCAGGGGTCAATTCTATAAATGATTGAGGCTGCATAGATCATATCACCCTAAAATATTTTTTCGACTAAAAAAATTGAACAAATCTTTAAACCTCAAAACCAGTTACAATACATATTTAAAATTGAGTAGTGGTCTGTTGTTTGCCTTCCTTTGCTGACATCATCAGAACATAGCAGAGTCTGCTACATTCATGGAATATGGTTTTGACACTCATGACATGATGCGATTGATATTGTTTGAGATTGCTCGAACTTACACCATCCATTGTTTATATAATTAAACACTCAAATGGCTGTCAGCATTTGGTAAATCATCTATGGAGGGGCTATCACAAATGTTTGTGCTTTCATATACTCCAAAAATCAAAAGTATAATCCTCTATGATATAGGCTGATGACATAAGTACACATGGAAAGGAATCAGAAAAAAATCTCAAAATTGGACAGAGAGCATGGAATTCAGGCCAACAATAAGCAAGGGACACATTAAGCAGCTTTAAAGTCATCATATATGTAAGCCTGGATAATGAACTTTACCAGAAAATAGGAAGTAAAGGGGTGCATTGTTAACAGCAATCTCAAATGCTGACCAGTGAACCATACCGCCTATTAAAGCCGAGAAATTGAAATGGACCCTCAAGTAGAAAAAAGCTTTTTGAAACCACAACATGGAAGGAAATTACACTTAACTCTATTGATTTATTTAGTTAAGACTTTAAAATACTCACAGGACATCAAACATTCTTACTGTTTAATGTTTCAAGGTGGCTAAACTTGCTTATTTCAGTTATTTGCCAGTTTCAATGAAACAAAGTTAAAATTCCATATAATTATGAAAATGTACAGCTTATCCTGACATAAATGTAATTCTTTTTATTCACAATTAACAGTGTCATGCAATACCAGCTTAAAATAGTGTTTCTCTCCAATAATTTATGGGTTTATAGGGGAATGAAAGATACAATGCATTTTACTAAACAGGGGAGATAATTTAGTTTTGTCGAACACTATCACATTCTTTACAGATGATTTCAGAACCATAATGTTACATTCCAAAAGAGCCAGTGGATATTATTTTCATCTAAGCAGGTTCTGGGACTGGTGTATAGCCCTTACTTCATGTTTGCAAACTAAAAAACTGCACAGTGAGGCATTAAGGGAGCACTGTCAGAAATGTCTAGTGCATGAGGGGGATCTTATTATGGCACTTGATAGTGAGCAACAGAGGGGCCTCAAGTGGACTGGGGTTCTTAAATGTACTTACTGTACCTACATGTCCAAGTTCCACAACTTCTACAAGGTAATGAAGCGCAGCGAGGCAAAACAAGGGTTGTCGATCACACACTGCCAACACCGGACTTCGGATCAGCTTCTCCAAATGCCAAATTCGATGTCGAAACTCCTACTTCTTCTGCATGAGTGCACATATACCTCCCTAGTCAACATCAGGCATGTGAAAAGCTGAAAAAAGTGTTCAGACAATATCAAATGGCAAACCAGTTTGGATATAACAGCCAGGAGTCAGTTCTTGAGGGGACAAAATAATTATTTGAAAGTTATATGAGTGAAAAATAAGTCTGTTTTAAGAAACTTAATAGAAAAATAGCATCATTCATTCACACAAGAGCACCTAACAGAAAGACATATTGGTATGCTACATTGTTTACTATAAATAAGGGGATGTTTGACATATTCTGCTGTCAGCAGTGTACATGCTTCATATTCAAGATAACGGCATCGCGTAACTTGACTGGCAAGCGATTGACACAAGGCAGAAATTGTTGTGGCAGTGGTGACTTTATCCTAATTTGTTGTCAAATTCATCAGTTTCAACAAATTCAGAAGGCAGGAGGAGGGCTTGTTGGACAGAGGTACCCTGGGGGGTTCGTGCTGAGTTCGACCACAATACGAAGCAACATTCATTTCCAGCCCATCCAAATGCTCCATTCAACCCAAAATGTCCCCAACTTCACTGTCATTATTTTTAAATTTGCCTCCATGGTGTATCCATGGTGAAATATAAACAGAAAAGCATGTAAAGTATGAATTACTGAAATGTGCACTCACCCTACAGGTTACACACAACCAAATGTTTTCCCATAGACTTCTATAGTAACGTTATGATTTTTTTTTAAATAACTAAGCATTCAACAGCTATTACCTGTACGTGTGTGCACAGTTTGGCCTTAGAGCAGCAATAAAAAAAATAAAAATGACTAGCTTACCCAGCTCCTTTTCCGAGTACCGGAAGCTAAACACACCACCCCCAGTTTCGCACCAAATGTCACCTACTTGAAAATAGCTGTGGTCACATTCAGCATAAGTCATCATGTTGAAAAAGACAGTACTAAATATAGAAGAACATGGTCAGTTTTAATAACTGGATGGATGTACATTTGAAAGACATAAAAATCTTACAGAATATCCTCCAATCACAGCCTGCAGATATCTCTCGATCTGCACTGAAGGCTCCCTACGAAAACCGCACTCTCCAAACTGGTACTGATTTGGTGTAGTAGAACCTGTAGACAAATCAGAATATATTTGCACTTGTCAAATCTGTGATTTATATATTGTATATATATGTAGCTTCTCAGAAAAAAAATGGAAATTGGATTAAACTTCACTACTTGTTCCTATCCAGCATGTCTATATGGCACCAGAATACATAGTTTTGATGCACAGAAAGAGTTGTGAGAGTTTAATGGTGTACACTTCATCAATGTTTTACAAAAGGTATTTCTGTATTAATAAAGAAGTTTTTACCTTCATGCACTGACCATGGAAGTTCATTTATATTTCATAAAAGATGGTGGTCAGGGGTCAATTCTATAAATGATTGAGGCTGCATAGATCATATCACCCTAAAATATTTTTTCGACTAAAAAAATTGAACAAATCTTTAAACCTCAAAACCAGTTACAATACATATTTAAAATTGAGTAGTGGTCTGTTGTTTGCCTTCCTTTGCTGACATCATCAGAACATAGCAGAGTCTGCTACATTCATGGAATATGGTTTTGACACTCATGACATGATGCGATTGATATTGTTTGAGATTGCTCGAACTTACACCATCCATTGTTTATATAATTAAACACTCAAATGGCTGTCAGCATTTGGTAAATCATCTATGGAGGGGCTATCACAAATGTTTGTGCTTTCATATACTCCAAAAATCAAAAGTATAATCCTCTATGATATAGGCTGATGACATAAGTACACATGGAAAGGAATCAGAAAAAAATCTCAAAATTGGACAGAGAGCATGGAATTCAGGCCAACAATAAGCAAGGGACACATTAAGCAGCTTTAAAGTCATCATATATGTAAGCCTGGATAATGAACTTTACCAGAAAATAGGAAGTAAAGGGGTGCATTGTTAACAGCAATCTCAAATGCTGACCAGTGAACCATACCGCCTATTAAAGCCGAGAAATTGAAATGGACCCTCAAGTAGAAAAAAGCTTTTTGAAACCACAACATGGAAGGAAATTACACTTAACTCTATTGATTTATTTAGTTAAGACTTTAAAATACTCACAGGACATCAAACATTCTTACTGTTTAATGTTTCAAGGTGGCTAAACTTGCTTATTTCAGTTATTTGCCAGTTTCAATGAAACAAAGTTAAAATTCCATATAATTATGAAAATGTACAGCTTATCCTGACATAAATGTAATTCTTTTTATTCACAATTAACAGTGTCATGCAATACCAGCTTAAAATAGTGTTTCTCTCCAATAATTTATGGGTTTATAGGGGAATGAAAGATACAATGCATTTTACTAAACAGGGGAGATAATTTAGTTTTGTCGAACACTATCACATTCTTTACAGATGATTTCAGAACCATAATGTTACATTCCAAAAGAGCCAGTGGATATTATTTTCATCTAAGCAGGTTCTGGGACTGGTGTATAGCCCTTACTTCATGTTTGCAAACTAAAAAACTGCACAGTGAGGCATTAAGGGAGCACTGTCAGAAATGTCTAGTGCATGAGGGGGATCTTATTATGGCACTTGATAGTGAGCAACAGAGGGGCCTCAAGTGGACTGGGGTTCTTAAATGTACTTACTGTACCTACATGTCCAAGTTCCACAACTTCTACAAGGTAATGAAGCGCAGCGAGGCAAAACAAGGGTTGTCGATCACACACTGCCAACACCGGACTTCGGATCAGCTTCTCCAAATGCCAAATTCGATGTCGAAACTCCTACTTCTTCTGCATGAGTGCACATATACCTCCCTAGTCAACATCAGGCATGTGAAAAGCTGAAAAAAGTGTTCAGACAATATCAAATGGCAAACCAGTTTGGATATAACAGCCAGGAGTCAGTTCTTGAGGGGACAAAATAATTATTTGAAAGTTATATGAGTGAAAAATAAGTCTGTTTTAAGAAACTTAATAGAAAAATAGCATCATTCATTCACACAAGAGCACCTAACAGAAAGACATATTGGTATGCTACATTGTTTACTATAAATAAGGGGATGTTTGACATATTCTGCTGTCAGCAGTGTACATGCTTCATATTCAAGATAACGGCATCGCGTAACTTGACTGGCAAGCGATTGACACAAGGCAGAAATTGTTGTGGCAGTGGTGACTTTATCCTAATTTGTTGTCAAATTCATCAGTTTCAACAAATTCAGAAGGCAGGAGGAGGGCTTGTTGGACAGAGGTACCCTGGGGGGTTCGTGCTGAGTTCGACCACAATACGAAGCAACATTCATTTCCAGCCCATCCAAATGCTCCATTCAACCCAAAATGTCCCCAACTTCACTGTCATTATTTTTAAATTTGCCTCCATGGTGTATCCATGGTGAAATATAAACAGAAAAGCATGTAAAGTATGAATTACTGAAATGTGCACTCACCCTACAGGTTACACACAACCAAATGTTTTCCCATAGACTTCTATAGTAACGTTATGATTTTTTTTTAAATAACTAAGCATTCAACAGCTATTACCTGTACGTGTGTGCACAGTTTGGCCTTAGAGCAGCAATAAAAAAAATAAAAATGACTAGCTTACCCAGCTCCTTTTCCGAGTACCGGAAGCTAAACACACCACCCCCAGTTTCGCACCAAATGTCACCTACTTGAAAATAGCTGTGGTCACATTCAGCATAAGTCATCATGTTGAAAAAGACAGTACTAAATATAGAAGAACATGGTCAGTTTTAATAACTGGATGGATGTACATTTGAAAGACATAAAAATCTTACAGAATATCCTCCAATCACAGCCTGCAGATATCTCTCGATCTGCACTGAAGGCTCCCTACGAAAACCGCACTCTCCAAACTGGTACTGATTTGGTGTAGTAGAACCTGTAGACAAATCAGAATATATTTGCACTTGTCAAATCTGTGATTTATATATTGTATATATATGTAGCTTCTCAGAAAAAAAATGGAAATTGGATTAAACTTCACTACTTGTTCCTATCCAGCATGTCTATATGGCACCAGAATACATAGTTTTGATGCACAGAAAGAGTTGTGAGAGTTTAATGGTGTACACTTCATCAATGTTTTACAAAAGGTATTTCTGTATTAATAAAGAAGTTTTTACCTTCATGCACTGACCATGGAAGTTCATTTATATTTCATAAAAGATGGTGGTCAGGGGTCAATTCTATAAATGATTGAGGCTGCATAGATCATATCACCCTAAAATATTTTTTCGACTAAAAAAATTGAACAAATCTTTAAACCTCAAAACCAGTTACAATACATATTTAAAATTGAGTAGTGGTCTGTTGTTTGCCTTCCTTTGCTGACATCATCAGAACATAGCAGAGTCTGCTACATTCATGGAATATGGTTTTGACACTCATGACATGATGCGATTGATATTGTTTGAGATTGCTCGAACTTACACCATCCATTGTTTATATAATTAAACACTCAAATGGCTGTCAGCATTTGGTAAATCATCTATGGAGGGGCTATCACAAATGTTTGTGCTTTCATATACTCCAAAAATCAAAAGTATAATCCTCTATGATATAGGCTGATGACATAAGTACACATGGAAAGGAATCAGAAAAAAATCTCAAAATTGGACAGAGAGCATGGAATTCAGGCCAACAATAAGCAAGGGACACATTAAGCAGCTTTAAAGTCATCATATATGTAAGCCTGGATAATGAACTTTACCAGAAAATAGGAAGTAAAGGGGTGCATTGTTAACAGCAATCTCAAATGCTGACCAGTGAACCATACCGCCTATTAAAGCCGAGAAATTGAAATGGACCCTCAAGTAGAAAAAAGCTTTTTGAAACCACAACATGGAAGGAAATTACACTTAACTCTATTGATTTATTTAGTTAAGACTTTAAAATACTCACAGGACATCAAACATTCTTACTGTTTAATGTTTCAAGGTGGCTAAACTTGCTTATTTCAGTTATTTGCCAGTTTCAATGAAACAAAGTTAAAATTCCATATAATTATGAAAATGTACAGCTTATCCTGACATAAATGTAATTCTTTTTATTCACAATTAACAGTGTCATGCAATACCAGCTTAAAATAGTGTTTCTCTCCAATAATTTATGGGTTTATAGGGGAATGAAAGATACAATGCATTTTACTAAACAGGGGAGATAATTTAGTTTTGTCGAACACTATCACATTCTTTACAGATGATTTCAGAACCATAATGTTACATTCCAAAAGAGCCAGTGGATATTATTTTCATCTAAGCAGGTTCTGGGACTGGTGTATAGCCCTTACTTCATGTTTGCAAACTAAAAAACTGCACAGTGAGGCATTAAGGGAGCACTGTCAGAAATGTCTAGTGCATGAGGGGGATCTTATTATGGCACTTGATAGTGAGCAACAGAGGGGCCTCAAGTGGACTGGGGTTCTTAAATGTACTTACTGTACCTACATGTCCAAGTTCCACAACTTCTACAAGGTAATGAAGCGCAGCGAGGCAAAACAAGGGTTGTCGATCACACACTGCCAACACCGGACTTCGGATCAGCTTCTCCAAATGCCAAATTCGATGTCGAAACTCCTACTTCTTCTGCATGAGTGCACATATACCTCCCTAGTCAACATCAGGCATGTGAAAAGCTGAAAAAAGTGTTCAGACAATATCAAATGGCAAACCAGTTTGGATATAACAGCCAGGAGTCAGTTCTTGAGGGGACAAAATAATTATTTGAAAGTTATATGAGTGAAAAATAAGTCTGTTTTAAGAAACTTAATAGAAAAATAGCATCATTCATTCACACAAGAGCACCTAACAGAAAGACATATTGGTATGCTACATTGTTTACTATAAATAAGGGGATGTTTGACATATTCTGCTGTCAGCAGTGTACATGCTTCATATTCAAGATAACGGCATCGCGTAACTTGACTGGCAAGCGATTGACACAAGGCAGAAATTGTTGTGGCAGTGGTGACTTTATCCTAATTTGTTGTCAAATTCATCAGTTTCAACAAATTCAGAAGGCAGGAGGAGGGCTTGTTGGACAGAGGTACCCTGGGGGGTTCGTGCTGAGTTCGACCACAATACGAAGCAACATTCATTTCCAGCCCATCCAAATGCTCCATTCAACCCAAAATGTCCCCAACTTCACTGTCATTATTTTTAAATTTGCCTCCATGGTGTATCCATGGTGAAATATAAACAGAAAAGCATGTAAAGTATGAATTACTGAAATGTGCACTCACCCTGTAGACAAATCAGAATATATTTGCACTTGTCAAATCTGTGATTTATATATTGTATATATATGTAGCTTCTCAGAAAAAAAATGGAAATTGGATTAAACTTCACTACTTGTTCCTATCCAGCATGTCTATATGGCACCAGAATACATAGTTTTGATGCACAGAAAGAGTTGTGAGAGTTTAATGGTGTACACTTCATCAATGTTTTACAAAAGGTATTTCTGTATTAATAAAGAAGTTTTTACCTTCATGCACTGACCATGGAAGTTCATTTATATTTCATAAAAGATGGTGGTCAGGGGTCAATTCTATAAATGATTGAGGCTGCATAGATCATATCACCCTAAAATATTTTTTCGACTAAAAAAATTGAACAAATCTTTAAACCTCAAAACCAGTTACAATACATATTTAAAATTGAGTAGTGGTCTGTTGTTTGCCTTCCTTTGCTGACATCATCAGAACATAGCAGAGTCTGCTACATTCATGGAATATGGTTTTGACACTCATGACATGATGCGATTGATATTGTTTGAGATTGCTCGAACTTACACCATCCATTGTTTATATAATTAAACACTCAAATGGCTGTCAGCATTTGGTAAATCATCTATGGAGGGGCTATCACAAATGTTTGTGCTTTCATATACTCCAAAAATCAAAAGTATAATCCTCTATGATATAGGCTGATGACATAAGTACACATGGAAAGGAATCAGAAAAAAATCTCAAAATTGGACAGAGAGCATGGAATTCAGGCCAACAATAAGCAAGGGACACATTAAGCAGCTTTAAAGTCATCATATATGTAAGCCTGGATAATGAACTTTACCAGAAAATAGGAAGTAAAGGGGTGCATTGTTAACAGCAATCTCAAATGCTGACCAGTGAACCATACCGCCTATTAAAGCCGAGAAATTGAAATGGACCCTCAAGTAGAAAAAAGCTTTTTGAAACCACAACATGGAAGGAAATTACACTTAACTCTATTGATTTATTTAGTTAAGACTTTAAAATACTCACAGGACATCAAACATTCTTACTGTTTAATGTTTCAAGGTGGCTAAACTTGCTTATTTCAGTTATTTGCCAGTTTCAATGAAACAAAGTTAAAATTCCATATAATTATGAAAATGTACAGCTTATCCTGACATAAATGTAATTCTTTTTATTCACAATTAACAGTGTCATGCAATACCAGCTTAAAATAGTGTTTCTCTCCAATAATTTATGGGTTTATAGGGGAATGAAAGATACAATGCATTTTACTAAACAGGGGAGATAATTTAGTTTTGTCGAACACTATCACATTCTTTACAGATGATTTCAGAACCATAATGTTACATTCCAAAAGAGCCAGTGGATATTATTTTCATCTAAGCAGGTTCTGGGACTGGTGTATAGCCCTTACTTCATGTTTGCAAACTAAAAAACTGCACAGTGAGGCATTAAGGGAGCACTGTCAGAAATGTCTAGTGCATGAGGGGGATCTTATTATGGCACTTGATAGTGAGCAACAGAGGGGCCTCAAGTGGACTGGGGTTCTTAAATGTACTTACTGTACCTACATGTCCAAGTTCCACAACTTCTACAAGGTAATGAAGCGCAGCGAGGCAAAACAAGGGTTGTCGATCACACACTGCCAACACCGGACTTCGGATCAGCTTCTCCAAATGCCAAATTCGATGTCGAAACTCCTACTTCTTCTGCATGAGTGCACATATACCTCCCTAGTCAACATCAGGCATGTGAAAAGCTGAAAAAAGTGTTCAGACAATATCAAATGGCAAACCAGTTTGGATATAACAGCCAGGAGTCAGTTCTTGAGGGGACAAAATAATTATTTGAAAGTTATATGAGTGAAAAATAAGTCTGTTTTAAGAAACTTAATAGAAAAATAGCATCATTCATTCACACAAGAGCACCTAACAGAAAGACATATTGGTATGCTACATTGTTTACTATAAATAAGGGGATGTTTGACATATTCTGCTGTCAGCAGTGTACATGCTTCATATTCAAGATAACGGCATCGCGTAACTTGACTGGCAAGCGATTGACACAAGGCAGAAATTGTTGTGGCAGTGGTGACTTTATCCTAATTTGTTGTCAAATTCATCAGTTTCAACAAATTCAGAAGGCAGGAGGAGGGCTTGTTGGACAGAGGTACCCTGGGGGGTTCGTGCTGAGTTCGACCACAATACGAAGCAACATTCATTTCCAGCCCATCCAAATGCTCCATTCAACCCAAAATGTCCCCAACTTCACTGTCATTATTTTTAAATTTGCCTCCATGGTGTATCCATGGTGAAATATAAACAGAAAAGCATGTAAAGTATGAATTACTGAAATGTGCACTCACCCTACATGTAGACAAATCAGAATATATTTGCACTTGTCAAATCTGTGATTTATATATTGTATATATATGTAGCTTCTCAGAAAAAAAATGGAAATTGGATTAAACTTCACTACTTGTTCCTATCCAGCATGTCTATATGGCACCAGAATACATAGTTTTGATGCACAGAAAGAGTTGTGAGAGTTTAATGGTGTACACTTCATCAATGTTTTACAAAAGGTATTTCTGTATTAATAAAGAAGTTTTTACCTTCATGCACTGACCATGGAAGTTCATTTATATTTCATAAAAGATGGTGGTCAGGGGTCAATTCTATAAATGATTGAGGCTGCATAGATCATATCACCCTAAAATATTTTTTCGACTAAAAAAATTGAACAAATCTTTAAACCTCAAAACCAGTTACAATACATATTTAAAATTGAGTAGTGGTCTGTTGTTTGCCTTCCTTTGCTGACATCATCAGAACATAGCAGAGTCTGCTACATTCATGGAATATGGTTTTGACACTCATGACATGATGCGATTGATATTGTTTGAGATTGCTCGAACTTACACCATCCATTGTTTATATAATTAAACACTCAAATGGCTGTCAGCATTTGGTAAATCATCTATGGAGGGGCTATCACAAATGTTTGTGCTTTCATATACTCCAAAAATCAAAAGTATAATCCTCTATGATATAGGCTGATGACATAAGTACACATGGAAAGGAATCAGAAAAAAATCTCAAAATTGGACAGAGAGCATGGAATTCAGGCCAACAATAAGCAAGGGACACATTAAGCAGCTTTAAAGTCATCATATATGTAAGCCTGGATAATGAACTTTACCAGAAAATAGGAAGTAAAGGGGTGCATTGTTAACAGCAATCTCAAATGCTGACCAGTGAACCATACCGCCTATTAAAGCCGAGAAATTGAAATGGACCCTCAAGTAGAAAAAAGCTTTTTGAAACCACAACATGGAAGGAAATTACACTTAACTCTATTGATTTATTTAGTTAAGACTTTAAAATACTCACAGGACATCAAACATTCTTACTGTTTAATGTTTCAAGGTGGCTAAACTTGCTTATT
The DNA here is from genome assembly GCF_023055435.1 of Haliotis rufescens. Lineage (NCBI taxonomy): Eukaryota > Metazoa > Mollusca > Gastropoda > Lepetellida > Haliotidae > Haliotis > Haliotis rufescens. The sequence continues at coordinate 20,643 of NW_025964245.1, forward strand.
TCAGTTATTTGCCAGTTTCAATGAAACAAAGTTAAAATTCCATATAATTATGAAAATGTACAGCTTATCCTGACATAAATGTAATTCTTTTTATTCACAATTAACAGTGTCATGCAATACCAGCTTAAAATAGTGTTTCTCTCCAATAATTTATGGGTTTATAGGGGAATGAAAGATACAATGCATTTTACTAAACAGGGGAGATAATTTAGTTTTGTCGAACACTATCACATTCTTTACAGATGATTTCAGAACCATAATGTTACATTCCAAAAGAGCCAGTGGATATTATTTTCATCTAAGCAGGTTCTGGGACTGGTGTATAGCCCTTACTTCATGTTTGCAAACTAAAAAACTGCACAGTGAGGCATTAAGGGAGCACTGTCAGAAATGTCTAGTGCATGAGGGGGATCTTATTATGGCACTTGATAGTGAGCAACAGAGGGGCCTCAAGTGGACTGGGGTTCTTAAATGTACTTACTGTACCTACATGTCCAAGTTCCACAACTTCTACAAGGTAATGAAGCGCAGCGAGGCAAAACAAGGGTTGTCGATCACACACTGCCAACACCGGACTTCGGATCAGCTTCTCCAAATGCCAAATTCGATGTCGAAACTCCTACTTCTTCTGCATGAGTGCACATATACCTCCCTAGTCAACATCAGGCATGTGAAAAGCTGAAAAAAGTGTTCAGACAATATCAAATGGCAAACCAGTTTGGATATAACAGCCAGGAGTCAGTTCTTGAGGGGACAAAATAATTATTTGAAAGTTATATGAGTGAAAAATAAGTCTGTTTTAAGAAACTTAATAG
>NW_025964246.1:615013-625013 GCF_023055435.1 Haliotis rufescens
TTTGGCACTCAACCATTCTATCTTTCCTTTGGCACTCAACCATTCTGTCTTTCCTTTGGCACTCAACCATTCTATCTTTCCTTTAGCACTCAACCATTCTATCTTACCATTGGTACTTAACCATTCTATCTCTCCTTTGGCACTCAAGCATTCTATCTTTCCTTTGGCACTCAACCATTCTATCTTTCCTTTAGCACTCAACCATTCTATCTTTCCTTTGGCACTCAACCATTCTATCTTTCCTTTGGCACTCAACCATTCTATCTTTCCTTTAGCACTTAACCATTGTATCTTTCCTTTGGCAATCAACCATTCTGTCTTTCCTTTGGTACTCAACCATTCTATCTTTCCTTTGGCACTCAACCATTCTATTTTTCCTTTAGCACTCAACCATTCTATCTTTCCTTTGGCACTCAAACTTTCTATCTTTCCTTTGGTACTTGTGGATTTTTTTCTGTTGGGCGATCGGGTAGCCTTATCGTTAAAGCGCTGTTTCCTTATGTCGAAGACTATGGTTCGATTCCCAAGATGCGCGCAATGTATCAATCCTTTTTGTTGTGTCCCCTGACCCCTTAAAGCTGCCAAACCATACTAACTCATCCATTCATTGGAACACAACTATTTTATCTTTACTCCTGTACTAAATGCAATGGTAGACAGAGATGACTGTCTCGCTATGTTGTCTTCGTTAAAAATATAATGCTCTCGCCCGCAGGCAAATAAATGCATAACTGGAAAGACAGAAAAAGATCTACGTCAAATCTATGGCATTGACGAAAGCAATGTGTGTTTTGCAAATTTAAATGACAGGCACTTACGGGAAGCGGAAGGAGTGCGCCATGCTGCAAGAACATAAGTAGAACAGCGTATGGATTGAAGCTTCCATATATGGTATTAGTGATGATGACTCCAGCTGGCACGTGCAAACCCCCGCGTTTCTGGCCCTCCATCTGGCCAGGACCACCGCGTGGAGGATGTGGAAACTGATAAATATACCTCCATTATGGCTTTGTCAATATTTAGAAATACGTCAATAGTAACCTTGATTAAAAAGCAGGTGTTCCTTTATATCGCGGACTTATAACGAATTACGTGAAATACATTAATATTGAAAATTAGGATTTATTATACAGTAACAATGAAGGAACGCGTTGTTCAGAATAATTTCTAATATGGATTTAGTATATGTGTTAGTTTCTGTGACGCACATACACATTTTTGTACGGTATGTAAAATATACAAATTGATGGCAGAATATTATAACAGATAGAATGTCGAGCATATTTTATAGTTTTTTAATGTCGGAAAGTTCTATACCATTACCGTTCACACATTACATTTCCATCAATATATGTATCATGTATGTCTGTCATTTATAAAACGTACTAATCATTGTCAGTCGGAGTGAGTGAGTGAGTATGGTTTTACGCCGCTTTTAGCAATATTCCAGCAATATCACGGCGGGGGACACCAGAAATAGGCTTCACACATTGTACCCATGTCGGGAATCGAACCCGGGTCTTCGGCGTGATTGTCAGTCGGAGAAGTAGGTAGGAATGACAAGGCAAGGCATCGATTTTGCCTCGTAAATGAGATACAAAAACCATGACGGTTTGCATTTCACACAAACATTGTTTGATATGGCACACAAACATGCGTAACCATGGTAAACAATAATTAGTTTACGTTATAAACAAACATCTCGCATGATACTCGTATATCCTAATTACTCGTTCACATAAGTTCACCTGGAAAGGTCTGGCGTCGCTTACTATATTTCCATATTAATAGTTGTGTTTTTTTGTAAATGTATCCTTTTTTAATAACACATTTATTTAGAAAATAAAAAACACAAAGATCGATTATGTAATTATGTTAATGTTTTCTAACTGCTCCACGGCAATAATTATTTGCCCCTGTGAAGATCCGGAGTAGAACTGCTCTTCAGCAAAACGTGCTTGTCCCCCGTGAAGATCCAGATTAGTTTAGGTCTTCAGCAACCCATGCTTGTCGTAAAAGGCGACTATGCTTGCCGTAAGAGGCGGCTAACGGGATCGGGTGGTCAGGCTCGCTTACTTGGTTGATGCATGTCATCGTATCCCAATTGCGCAGATCGATGCTCATGATGTCAATCACAGGATTGTCTGGTCCATACTCGATTATGTACAGACCGCCGTCATATAGCTGGAATATTGCTGAGTGCGGCGTTAAACAACAAACAAACAAACAAATGGAATATTTTGAGCGACGTTAAACAACAAACAGATGGATTGGTGTTGCTTGTACCAGGTCGACATTCAAGATAGATGCATTGGGCGAGTTATCGTGAGCAATAGAAACGTTATATAGCTGGAATATTGCTGTGTGTGGTGTTAAACAACAAACAAACAAACAAACAAAAATAATTTCAGTATCATAATGATATGATCCGGTATTTGCCTTTTGTTTGTTTGTTTGTTTGTTGCTTAACGCCGCACACAGCTATATTTCAGCTATGTGACGGCGGTCTCTAAATAATAGAGTCTGGACCAGACAATCCAGTGATTGGCATCATGAGATGGATCCACGCATTTGGGATACGATGACATGCATCTACCAAGTCAGCGTGCCTGACGACCCGATGCCGTTAGTCGCCTCTTACGGCAAGCATAGTCGCCTTTTACTCCTGGAACGACGTTTGTAATGTACACAATTTTACTATAGCACTACCGACTTCCACTTGATATGGGGCAATGCAAGGTCGCGTGTGCCCCAACCCCTCCGGGCGTCGCCGACACAACGTTCCCAGTTATCGACGTCATTGACGCTAATGTTTCCTGTTTTCTGATTTCCCCTCTCGCACATGTAACAGGGTTCGGTGACCGATGATTTAACTGGGTCATGGGTTCCAGATCCAGCAACCAGTGCATGGCCACACCCGCCACTGACGCATCTCGACGCCAATCGCAATTACCATGCTTGAAAAACATCCCTATCTTCCAAAATTCGATTTGGAAGTGCTGGTGTGTTGTGTTAGTCACGCCAGGTGGCGCTGTGTTGGGGATATTCTTTCATTGTTTTGTTTTTTCTTAAGTGAGTTAAGGGACGGTTGGGCAGGTCAGCGTTCGCTCATCACGGTGAATATCTGAGTTCAATTTTGGACAGGTTATGCGCTGTTTGAAGCCTATTCTTAATACGTCATGAATATTGTTAAAAGCCTAGATAAACTCACTCACTCACTCACTCACTCACTCACTCACTCACGCACGCACGCACGCACGCACGCACGCACGCACGCACGCACGCACCCACTCACTCGATATTTCTGTTTTCTTTATGTGTATACAATCGTATAAGATTTTCAGTAGAAAGTTGTATATATGCATACCAAGTTTCACAATCATATGAATTGAATGTTTAACCGATTTGAAATATTCTTTCACTTTTAACAAACACTGCACTTCTAAGTATAATTTTAAGCAACCCAAATAATGGTTTTGCTCCTATTTCATGAATATACACGACAAAGTTTCAAATGACAGAATGAATAATTGTTCGCAAGCTGAATTCCAGCTGTTATAACAAACCCACCTTAACACAGAAAAATAATCATCTAAGTTAAACTACGTCTATTTTCCAAAACACTTCATAAAGAGTCCCTTTGGACGTTCTGCTGGAATTATTGGATCCGTAATAGAAAGCTAACCAGGAATCAGTGTCCTGTGTTTCGTCGTCGAGGATGCTGCGTCAGCTTAATGACCTTTTATGCATGAGAGTTGTACTCTGGTCGCTCACCGCCAAGCGCTTTGGTCGTCCATAATCACTCATTGTATCCATAACGGTATGCAATTCTTAAAAACCTATGAATATAATTGTTGCCCGAATGAGATTTACCACACAAGGGAAGATATAACAGAGGCTCTTTCAAAGCGTTACTATAGCGACGTCTTTTGGGAGGAGCACGTGCGCGTTGGGAATGGCGGAGCATGAGGATTAAGATGTCCAGCGCGGACAAGGTCAAAAGGTTATTCCTCCTTCTTCGAGCCGTCAGCCATCTTTGATTTGATTGGCCTCACGAAGATTGGGGTATAATTGTCGCTGTCCTGTGCCTTTATCTTCGTCTATGTTTGGTAACTATCCTCACGGTTATACAAGTCCGTGCTATCCTTTGTGGTCGCTAACATCAATAGCGAATAGTCGAAGAAATAGGTAGTTATTTTGGACATATCGGGAACTATGCATTGTAGCTATTAAATCTGTTGGGGTTTTTTTATTTGAGGCTGGGTCACATGCCTTATAAATGATTGGCATAGAGAACCAGGCTTACATCAAGACAATACTCAGGTCGGTGATTCAGGTTGAAATGAAATAAAATATACAATTTAAATGGGGATTTGCATCAAAAATATCAATTTTATAAACACAAATTACCCTAAATGGTAAAATTTTGAACCTGTCTTTGTTTTCTACCTGACAATCGGGGATGAACTTAATGTAAAAATATTGCAGTTATGTTTCTGAAATAACACGAAATTTATGGATTTTACATAAAAATATCTGACAACTGCCTCACTGTCGGTTCTTGACCTCAAGACACAAGGTTAGCTTTGTTAAGGATTAACAGCCCCGCGAACCAAAATAAATCACAAATGTGTAGTAACATTAAGTATTGAGTAAAATATTTCTTTTCTTCCGCGAAGCAGCTGACAATTTTCTGTAATACAAAAAGACTTCAAAGAAGATCGATATTGGGAAGGGAGGTAACTCTTTGCTTTTTTTTAAAGCACACACTCAAAGCAGACCGTTCTTTAATTAGTTCTTATATTTCACATTGATCTATATCAATAATAGATTCCACTTAAATATTATATTTTCTTCAAAAATAAATTTATTTAAAAATATATTTTTTTTGCATCCCACATGCGTCCTCGATGAGCATTTGCCTGTCTGCCTGTACCAGAGGTGTTTGATGATTAGAAATATATTTTTTCTAATGGAGTATATTTTGGCCTAAAGAAAACTCTTCCCCCCCCCCCCCCCCCCCCCCCCCACACACACACACACACTGATCCCACACATGCTACGTCCACGCCACAAGTATCATGTTATAAGCGTCAATCCGTGAAGGTCAACCCTCACAACCCTTTAATATGCCGCTTTACTGTTGAAAACAAATTGGATGAAATGCTAATAGCGTATGTATAATATCTCCATTAAACTATTAGTTTAGCTTAACTAGACCTGAGGGTTAGCGGTCGCATCCAAAGGGCGAGGAATGTCGCCCCCGTAGTCGCTGACATCTGTATTTAAAATCAGCACATCAAAGAGGAATATCGAGATAAAAACACGGCAGTGGGATATAGAGTGATCGCTTGAAATCAGAACCACGGCGGTGACGTCACCATGGTTACGGCCGGTCAGGCCGCAGTGACGTCACCATGGATACAGCAGACAATCGGTGCTGGAAGTAGTGGCAGAAAACACAAATTGCAGGCTTGGGAAAGGTCAGAGGAGCAAGCATTCAGCTATTGTTGTAATTGAAAAGCTGCTGGGGCAAAAAAATTGGAGACCGGACAGAAACGTAGGCAGGGCGAGTTCCAGCGACAGCAGATGGGTGTGCTGTGTCTCCCAAGCAAAGGGTTGACTGCTTGTGACGCTTAGCTGGAATAAAAACTAGGGGAATACTATTACTACCAGAGCGAAATTTGACTTTCTAAGCACCAGGCTGCATCAAAGAAGTGATTTTGGTCCGGATTTACTGTATAAGTCGTTGACGTCACATTGACGTCATAGCGCTGAATGTCATAATAGTGTGACGTCATCCTTTGCGTCTCTGCAGTATATAGAAAAATCTCTCCCGAGTGTCTTTTGATATCAAATATATCCACACGAGTTGATAAAAGTGAAAAATCTCCGTGGCTTTCCACTTTTATCAACGAGTGTTGATATATTTGATATCAAAAGACACTCGGGTGAGATTTTTACTTATCATCCAATAGCATTCTTCCAACTTTTTCAGTTTGTAGACAGTAATAAGCAGTGTCTTAAGTGTAAAAAGTACTGCTATCAACTTCAGTAGCAGAGTCATTAGTGACGTCATTTGATTGGGACGTCATGGTTACCATAATAATGCCCTAATATTGCTTGACGACGGTCTATTATCACGCCCCTTGTTAGCTGACGTCATAGGAGTGAGTTTTTGACGTCATCTGGTTTGTTCTATGACGATTCCATATTTATAAAAGTGGGTCAGTGACAATCGTTGTGTGTTGATTGCAGTAAATGTTATTGTTGACTATTTTTAGTTGATAACAAATACTTTTTATTTTAGCTATACTAACGGTAACCCTATTTTTTAGGGCGTTATCATTTGCAGAAGCCCTCGGTCTTTTCAACTGACCTCTTTCGTCGGGCAGTTAATGGAAGACCTCGGAACCATATCCACCCGGTGTTCAGCAACCCATGCTTGCCGTAAAAGGTGACTATGCTTGTCGTTAGGGGCGACTAACGGGATCGGGTGGTCGGGCTCACTGACTTGGTTGATGCATGTCATCGTATCCCAATTGCGTGGATCGATGGTCATGTTGTCAATCACTAGATTGTCTAGTCCAGACTCGATTACTTACAAACCGCCGTCATATGGCTGGAATATTGCTGAGTGCGGCGTTAAGTAAACAAGCAAACAAACAAACAAACATTATGGATCCGTTGGTCAGGCTTGACTGATGGCTTGTGTTTCATCGTACGCAGATGGTGTTGATCGATGCTCATGATATCAATCACTGGATTTTGACTCGATCTCATATAGGCTGTTGTCATACAACTCGACCATTAGTGAGTGCGGAGTGCTCGTCACGCCGAAGCCCGGGTTCGATTCCCCACATGGATACATTGTGTAAAGCCGATTTCTGGTGTCCCCGCCGTGACATTACTGGAATATTGCTAAAAGCGGCGTAAAATAATACTTACTCATTCACTCACATTCGAATTAATCTTACCTAACACATGAAGCTGACACGCCATGGCGTAAAAAAAACACTATTCAAATATGCGTTAAACCAAACTCACTCACTCACGATTACCAACATCGTATGTCAATGGAAGGTGATTACAGAACATCATTTCTTGTTGATGTTCAAGAAGAAATTCGATTATGAAAAACTGGTGAAGGAGGTCCGTGATTGCTCCATCCCCCCCCCCCCCCCCCCCCCTCCCCCCAACCCCACCCACCCCTCATCCCTTGTCCCCTCCTCCTCCCTCACCCCTCCCGCCGCATCTCTAACCGGCGAGTTACCAAACTCTCAAATACCATGGCTTCATCTATCCAACAACACACCAATCTAATCCCATATATGACATAAATTCGATTTCCACAATTGAAACTAATGATCTCCTTACGCAATGAAAACTATTGTAAGTGGCGTTCATTTCAATCATAGAGCTCACTAGTTACTGGACGGATCAGTCAAAACTCAATTAGTCAAAATTAAGGGGAAACCTCTCGCTGACGGCTATTGAACTCTATCCGAAAGGTGCTTCAAATAGAACTTTAAATGCTTCCATAGATGGGGGTAATGGGCTTAGAAATCCACAAATAAGCGAATTTCCTCCCGAGGTTTATCATGCATTCATCATACATCATGTTGTCAATGCTTTCTGTCGGCGAGATTCAGTTGATTGATAAGTCCACGGATGTCAGTCGTGTGGAAAATAGTGGCATGCCGTCATATAGCCTGAACCTGCATTATCAATCATATTGTGTGTATGAGACTGTCTTGAACCGATATATGAATAGTTAGGGCGCCTGGGAGAGGATTGTCGATGGGGAGTTTTATATGCTATTACCCTACCAACACACTCGGACCCAGACTCGATTAAATACAGTCGTGATATGGTTGATGATTGGTGATTGATTATTATTTTTTTTCTTGCGGCGTTCAACTAGATTCACTCATTTACGTCGCTCGCCCTCATGTTGCTGCAATAAGGCTCACGTCGGCGTAAAAATATACTCACTCACTCACTCAAGAGAAATATGCAGCATGTTAACACAACTTCTATAACGATAGAGTTTATACAGGGTGCCGTTGTACAGAAAAAAAACTCAGCACTACGACTGTCGTACGTTTATATAGACCCGTGAAGAACCGGGATAGAATAGGTCTTCAGCAACCCATGCTTGCCGTAGAAGGCGACTTTGCTTGTGGTAAGAGGCGACTAACTGGATCGGGTGGTCAGGCTCGCTGACTTGGTTGATGCATGTCATCGTATCCCAGCTGCGTGGATCGATGATCATGATGTCAAGCACATGATTGTCTGGCCCTGTTTCGATTATTTACAGACCGCCGTCATATAGCTGGAAGATTGCTGAGTGCGGCGTCAAACAACAAAAGCCTACCATTTTCTCCCCGCGGCATTTGACGTTTCCCGCCGTTACGTGAACTGTCTCCCACTCATCTTGTTCTCCCCCCAAGGCTACCTGTTGTAAATAGCTTAAGTCACTACAAGACTGAATTGGATAAGTGGTGAATGTCAATCAGGAATAACGCCAAACAATATACTACTTTCCCCAGCTACTCAAGCCAAACGCTTCGCCTGGTAGCGCCCGCGGCAAAATGCTAACTGGTGGGATCAGTTAGCTGCGCTCCGCTTGGGTTTGCAGCCTACATGTATACTTTACACGTCATTGGGTAGCTAGTTTCCGTCTGTAAAACTACTTTCCACACCACAAGTTACACATGTCGCGTGTTGCGAGATACTTTGTAACATTTTGACCAGCACGCCATCTCAAGGCGTTTAGGTGGTTGGGATCGATTGTGGAGTGTTGACAAAAGGACTAGAATCGGCCTTTTGATAACAGAGAAGGCAGTTGAAACACACCTGGCGCTGAATGGCTAGATCGGTCGGCTTAATTAATCAAACAACGTCTCAGGAGGCAATACACGGTTTGATGATAAGCTATTGAGAGGGAGTAGAAGATGGTTACTAAATAGCGTTGCCCGGTAGATGGCGCGGCACGTTTCCCGGTAGATGGCGCTGGGATGTTGCCATGGCTGTGGCTTGTTGAGTCAGATTTCACAGAATGACATGCCGACAACGTTACTTTTACATGTCTTTCAAAGGGGATACTTATTCTGTTAACGTTGATGAGTAATTATATAACGTTTTATATTTCATTTGTTTCTTAGGGGGCACGACCAACCAATACCCTGAAAATTAGTCAACAAGCCTCTATTGCAACTATACTACTACCACTACTACTACTACTACTACTACTACTATTACTACAGGGGCGGTGGGGTAGCCGAGTGGTTAAAGCGTTCGCTCATCACGCCGAAGACTCGTGTTCGATTCTACACATGGGTTCAATGTGTAAAGCTCAATTCTGGTGTCTCCCCAGCCGTGACATTGCTGGAATATCACTAAAAGCGACGTAAAACTATACACACTCACTCACTTCTACTACCAGACCTTGACCCCCACCCCCCCTACCTTTTAAGGTGACTGTGTCTTATTACTCGTGAAAATATTCCAACTTTGAAGCGTAGGCGCCAATTACGGGTCCTGCAATTATAGTCAAATGTCGAATTCATGTGAACTAGCTACCTTAAACAAAATATTGCGAATTCGACCAAAGCATACAATTGTTCTTATCTCGTAATTTAACCAATACCTCCCTATTACATAACTGCCGCGAAATGCAATTATATGTGTGGCAGCGTTCCCGAAGTCCAGCGTTGTCGACACGAGCCCGAGGTCCTGTGGTACCACTTCAATTAATAGACCAAGCTGCCGCTAGTCCCAGCTTTCTCCGGCGCAATATAGACCGAGAGTAGGGAGAAGCAATTAGGCCCCTCAGCCGATCATTACACGAAGTAGAAATAGTATGTGATGGTCAGAAGCTAATAAAATGCTGTGGTCATGTTACTGGCTCGCTGACAGCCTTACACGCCCGTTAGTCATTTCACTTTCGAACGAGGCAGTGTTAATATTGAAAATATTAGCACTCAGCTGTGAAGAG
>NW_025964247.1:0-21451 GCF_023055435.1 Haliotis rufescens
CAAACATTTTTGTTCTGAAACTAATACTTTTGAGAATAGCTCTCATGGCGTAAAAGTCATGCATGTGAAAAAGATCGAATCGCTGATGTCTTTATAGTTCGGCCTCAAGTCATGAATTTTTATGCAATTGCGCCAATTCTTTTCATGAGGGTCGACCATGTAAGAATGCATCCACACAGCAAATATTTTTGTTCTGAAACTAATACTTTTGAGAATAGCTCTCATGGCGTAAAAGTCATGCATGTGAAAAATATCGAATCGCTGATGTCTTTATAGTTCGGCCTCAAGTCATGAATTTTTATGCAATTGCGCCAATTCTTTTCATGAGGGTCGACCATGTAAGAATGCATCCACACACCAAACATTTTTGTTCTGAAACTAATACTTTTGAGAATAGCTCTCATGGCGTAAAAGTCATGCATGTGAAAAAGATCGAATCGCTGATGTCTTTATAGTTCGGCCTCAAGTCATGAATTTTTATGCAATTGCGCCAATTCTTTTCATGAGGGTCGACCATGTAAGAATGCATCCACACAGCAAATATTTTTGTTCTGAAACTTATACTTTTGAGAATAGCTCTCATGGCGTAAAAGTCATGCATGTGAAAAAGATCGAATCGCTGATGTCTTTATAGTTCGGCCTCAAGTCATGAATTTTTATGCAATTGCGCCAATTCTTTTCATGAGGGTCGACCATGTAAGTATGCATCCACACACCAAATATTTTTGTTCTGAAACTAATACTTTTGAGAATAGCTCTCATGGCGTAAAAGTCATGCATGTGAAAAAGATCGAATCGCTGATGTCTTTATAGTTCGGCCTCAAGTCATGATTTTTTATGCAATTGCGCCAATTCTTTTCATGAGGGTCGACCATGTAAGAATGCATCCACACAGCAAATATTTTTGTTCTGAAACTAATACTTTTGAGAATAGCTCTCATGGCGTAAAAGTCATGCATGTGAAAAAGATCGAATCGCTGATGTCTTTATAGTTCGGCCTCAAGTCATGAATTTTTATGCAATTGCGCCAATTCTTTTCATGAGAGTCGACCATGTAAGAATGCATCCACACAGCAAATATATTTGTTCTGAAACTTATACTTTTGAGAATAGCTCTCATGGCGTAAAAGTCATGCATGTGAAAAAGATCGAATCGCTGATGTCTTTATAGTTCGGCCTCAAGTCATGAATTTTTATGCAATTGCGCCAATTCTTTTCATGAGGGTCGACCATGTAAGAATGCATCCACACACCAAACATTTTTGTTCTGAAACTAATACTTTTGAGAATAGCTCTCATGGCGTAAAAGTCATGCATGTGAAAAAGATCGAATCGCTGATGTCTTTATAGTTCGGCCTCAAGTCATGAATTTTTATGCAATTGCGCCAATTCTTTTCATGAGGGTCGACCATGTAAGAATGCATCCACACAGCAAATATTTTTGTTCTGAAACTTATACTTTTGAGAATAGCTCTCATGGCGTAAAAGTCATGCATGTGAAAAAGATCGAATCGCTGATGTCTTTATAGTTCGGCCTCAAGTCATGAATTTTTATGCAATTGCGCCAATTCTTTTCATGAGGGTCGACCATGTAAGAATGCATCCACACACCAAACATTTTTGTTCTGAAACTAATACTTTTGAGAATAGCTCTCATGGCGTAAAAGTCATGCATGTGAAAAAGATCGAATCGCTGATGTCTTTATAGTTCGGCCTCAAGTCATGAATTTTTATGCAATTGCGCCAATTCTTTTCATGAGGGTCGACCATGTAAGAATGCATCCACACAGCAAATATTTTTGTTCTGAAACTTATACTTTTGAGAATAGCTCTCATGGCGTAAAAGTCATGCATGTGAAAAAGATCGAATCGCTGATGTCTTTATAGTTCGGCCTCAAGTCATGAATTTTTATGCAATTGCGCCATTTCTTCTCATGAGGGTCGACCATGTAAGAATGCATCCACACACCAAACATTTTTGTTCTGAAACTAATACTTTTGAGAATAGCTCTCATGGCGTAAAAGTCATGCATGTGAAAAAGATCGAATCGCTGATGTCTTTATAGTTCGGCCTCAAGTCATGAATTTTTATGCAATTGCGCCAATTCTTTTCATGAGGGTCGACCATGTAAGAATGCATCCACACAGCAAATATTTTTGTTCTGAAACTTATACTTTTGAGAATAGCTCTCATGGCGTAAAAGTCATGCATGTGAAAAAGATCGAATCGCTGATGTCTTTATAGTTCGGCCTCAAGTCATGAATTTTTATGCAATTGCGCCAATTCTTTTCATGAGGGTCGACCATGTAAGAATGCATCCACACAGCAAATATTTTTGTTCTGAAACTAATACTTTTGAGAATAGCTCTCATGGCGTAAAAGTCATGCATGTGAAAAAGATCGAATCGCTGATGTCTTTATAGTTCGGCCTCAAGTCATGAATTTTTATGCAATTGCGCCAATTCTTTTCATGAGGGTCGACCATGTAAGAATGCATCCACACACCAAACATTTTTGTTCTGAAACTAATACTTTTGAGAATAGCTCTCATGGCGTAAAAGTCATGCATGTGAAAAAGATCGAATCGCTGATGTCTTTATAGTTCGGCCTCAAGTCATGAATTTTTATGCAATTGCGCCAATTCTTTTCATGAGGGTCGACCATGTAAGAATGCATCCACACAGCAAATATTTTTGTTCTGAAACTTATACTTTTGAGAATAGCTCTCATGGCGTAAAAGTCATGCATGTGAAAAAGATCGAATCGCTGATGTCTTTATAGTTCGGCCTCAAGTCATGAATTTTTATGCAATTGCGCCAATTCTTTTCATGAGGGTCGACCATGTAAGAATGCATCCACACACCAAACATTTTTGTTCTGAAACTAATACTTTTGAGAATAGCTCTCATGGCGTAAAAGTCATGCATGTGAAAAAGATCGAATCGCTGATGTCTTTATAGTTCGGCCTCAAGTCATGAATTTTTATGCAATTGCGCCAATTCTTTTCATGAGGGTCGACCATGTAAGAATGCATCCACACAGCAAATATTTTTGTTCTGAAACTTATACCATGTAAGAATGCATCCACACACCAAATATTTTTGTTCTGAAACTTATACTTTTGAGAATAGCTCTCATGGCGTAAGAGTCATGCATGTGAAAAAGATCGAATCGCTGATGTCTTTATAGTTCGGCCTCAAGTCATGAATTTTTATGCAATTGCGCCAATTCTTTTCATGAGAGTCGACCATGTAAGAATGCATCCACACAGCAAATATTTTTGTTCTGAAACTTATACTTTTGAGAATAGCTCTCATGGCGTAAAAGTCATGCATGTGAAAAAGATCGAATCGCTGATGTCTTTATAGTTCGGCCTCAAGTCATGAATTTTTATGCAATTGCGCCATTTCTTCTCATGAGGGTCGACCATGTAAGAATGCATCCACACACCAAACATTTTTGTTCTGAAACTAATACTTTTGAGAATAGCTCTCATGGCGTAAAAGTCATGCATGTGAAAAAGATCGAATCGCTGATGTCTTTATAGTTCGGCCTCAAGTCATGAATTTTTATGCAATTGCGCCAATTCTTTTCATGAGGGTCGACCATGTAAGAATGCATCCACACAGCAAATATTTTTGTTCTGAAACTTATACTTTTGAGAATAGCTCTCATGGCGTAAAAGTCATGCATGTGAAAAAGATCGAATCGCTGATGTCTTTATAGTTCGGCCTCAAGTCATGAATTTTTATGCAATTGCGCCAATTCTTTTCATGAGGGTCGACCATGTAAGAATGCATCCACACAGCAAATATTTTTGTTCTGAAACTAATACTTTTGAGAATAGCTCTCATGGCGTAAAAGTCATGCATGTGAAAAAGATCGAATCGCTGATGTCTTTATAGTTCGGCCTCAAGTCATGAATTTTTATGCAATTGCGCCAATTCTTTTCATGAGGGTCGACCATGTAAGAATGCATCCACACACCAAACATTTTTGTTCTGAAACTAATACTTTTGAGAATAGCTCTCATGGCGTAAAAGTCATGCATGTGAAAAAGATCGAATCGCTGATGTCTTTATAGTTCGGCCTCAAGTCATGAATTTTTATGCAATTGCGCCAATTCTTTTCATGAGGGTCGACCATGTAAGAATGCATCCACACAGCAAATATTTTTGTTCTGAAACTTATACTTTTGAGAATAGCTCTCATGGCGTAAAAGTCATGCATGTGAAAAAGATCGAATCGCTGATGTCTTTATAGTTCGGCCTCAAGTCATGAATTTTTATGCAATTGCGCCAATTCTTTTCATGAGGGTCGACCATGTAAGAATGCATCCACACACCAAACATTTTTGTTCTGAAACTAATACTTTTGAGAATAGCTCTCATGGCGTAAAAGTCATGCATGTGAAAAAGATCGAATCGCTGATGTCTTTATAGTTCGGCCTCAAGTCATGAATTTTTATGCAATTGCGCCAATTCTTTTCCTGAGGGTCGACCATGTAAGAATGCATCCACACAGCAAATATTTTTGTTCTGAAACTTATACTTTTGAGAATAGCTCTCATGGCGTAAAAGTCATGCATGTGAAAAAGATCGAATCGCTGATGTCTTTATAGTTCGGCCTCAAGTCATGAATTTTTATGCAATTCCGCCAATTCTTCTCATGAGGGTCGACCATGTAAGAATGCATCCACACACCAAACATTTTTGTTCTGAAACTAATACTTTTGAGAATAGCTCTCATGGCGTAAAAGTCATGCATGTGAAAAAGATCGAATCGCTGATGTCTTTATAGTTCGGCCTCAAGTCATGAATTTTTATGCAATTGCGCCAATTCTTTTCATGAGGGTCGACCATGTAAGAATGCATCCACACAGCAAATATTTTTGTTCTGAAACTTATACTTTTGAGAATAGCTCTCATGGCGTAAAAGTCATGCATGTGAAAAAGATCGAATCGCTGATGTCTTTATAGTTCGGCCTCAAGTCATGAATTTTTATGCAATTGCGCCAATTCTTTTCATGAGGGTCGACCATGTAAGAATGCATCCACACACCAAATATTTTTGTTCTGAAACTAATACTTTTGAGAATAGCTCTCATGGCGTAAAAGTCATGCATGTGAAAAAGATCGAATCGCTGATGTCTTTATAGTTCGGCCTCAAGTCATGAATTTTTATGCAATTCCGCCAATTCTTTTCATGAGGGTCGACCATGTAAGAATGCATCCACACACCAAACATTTTTGTTCTGAAACTAATACTTTTGAGAATAGCTCTCATGGCGTAAAAGTCATGCATGTGAAAAAGATCGAATCGCTGATGTCTTTATAGTTCGGCCTCAAGTCATGAATTTTTATGCAATTGCGCCAATTCTTTTCATGAGGGTCGACCATGTAAGAATGCATCCACACACCAAACATTTTTGTTCTGAAACTAATACTTTTGAGAATAGCTCTCATGGCGTAAAAGTCATGCATGTGAAAAAGATCGAATCGCTGATGTCTTTATAGTTCGGCCTCAAGTCATGAATTTTTATGCAATTGCGCCAATTCTTTTCATGATCGTCGACCATGTAAGAATGCATCCACACAGCAAATATTTTTGTTCTGAAACTTATACTTTTGAGAATAGCTCTCATGGCGTAAAAGTCATGCATGTGAAAAAGATCGAATCGCTGATGTCTTTATAGTTCGGCCTCAAGTCATGAATTTTTATGCAATTGCGCCAATTCTTTTCATGAGGGTCGACCATGTAAGAATGCATCCACACAGCAAATATTTTTGTTCTGAAACTTATACTTTTGAGAATAGCTCTCATGGCGTAAAAGTCATGCATGTGAAAAAGATCGAATCGCTGATGTCTTTATAGTTCGGCCTCAAGTCATGAATTTTTATGCAATTGCGCCAATTCTTTTCATGAGGGTCGACCATGTAAGAATGCATCCACACAGCAAATATTTTTGTTCTTAAACTAATACTTTTGAGAATAGCTCTCATGGCGTAAAAGTCATGCATGTGAAAAAGATCGAATCGCTGATGTCTTTATAGTTCGGCCTCAAGTCATGAATTTTTATGCAATTGCGCCAATTCTTTTCATGAGGGTCGACCATGTAAGAATGCATCCACACACCAAACATTTTTGTTCTGAAACTAATACTTTTGAGAATAGCTCTCATGGCGTAAAAGTCATGCATGTGAAAAAGATCGAATCGCTGATGTCTTTATAGTTCGGCCTCAAGTCATGAATTTTTATGCAATTGCGCCAATTCTTTTCATGAGGGTCGACCATGTAAGAATGCATCCACACACCAAATATTTTTGTTCTGAAACTTATACTTTTGAGAATAGCTCTCATGGCGTAAAAGTCATGCATGTGAAAAAGATCGAATCGCTGATGTCTTTATAGTTCGGCCTCAAGTCATGAATTTTTATGCAATTGCGCCAATTCTTTTCATGAGGGTCGACCATGTAAGAATGCATCCACACAGCAAATATTTTTGTTCTGAAACTTATACTTTTGAGAATAGCTCTCATGGCGTAAAAGTCATGCATGTGAAAAAGATCGAATCGCTGATGTCTTTATAGTTCGGCCTCAAGTCATGAATTTTTATGCAATTGCGCCAATTCTTTTCATGAGGGTCGACCATGTAAGAATGCATCCACACACCAAACGTTTTTGTTCTGAAACTAATACTTTTGAGAATAGCTCTCATGGCGTAAAAGTCATGCATGTGAAAAAGATCGAATCGCTGATGTCTTTATAGTTCGGCCTCAAGTCATGGATTTTTCTGCAATTGCGCCAATTCTTTTCATGAGGGTCGACCATGTAAGAATGCTTCCACACACCAAATATTTTTGTTCTGAAACTAATACTTTTGAGAATAGCTCTCATGGCGTAAAAGTCATGCATGTGAAAAATATCGAATCGCTGATGTCTTTATAGTTCGGCCTCAAGTCATGGATTTTTATGCAATTGCGCCAATTCTTTTCATGAGGGTCGACCATGTAAGAATGCATCCACACACCAAATATTTTTGTTCTGAAACTAATACTTTTGAGAATAGCTCTCATGGCGTAAAAGTCATGCATGTGAAAAAGATCGAATCGCTGATGTCTTTATAGTTCGGCCTCAAGTCATGAATTTTTATGCAATTGCGCCAATTCTTTTCATGAGCGTCGACCATGTAAGACTGCATCCACACAGCAAACATTTTTGTTCTGAAACTAATACTTTTGAGAATAGCTCTCATGGCGTAAAAGTCATGCATGTGAACAAGATCGAATCGCTGATGTCTTTATAGTTCGGCCTCAAGTCATGAATTTTTATGCAATTGCGCCAATTCTTTTCATGAGGGTCGACCATGTAAGAATGCATCCACACAGCAAATATTTTTGTTCTGAAACTTATACCATGTAAGAATGCATCCACACACCAAATATTTTTGTTCTGAAACTTATACTTTTGAGAATAGCTCTCATGGCGTAAGAGTCATGCATGTGAAAAAGATCGAATCGCTGATGTCTTTATAGTTCGGCCTCAAGTCATGGATTTTTATGCAATTGCGCCAATTCTTTTCATGAGGGTCGACCATGTAAGAATGCATCCACACACCAAACATTTTTGTTCTGAAACTAATACTTTTGAGAATAGCTCTCATGGCGTAAAAGTCATGCATGTGAAAAAGATCGAATCGCTGATGTCTTTATAGTTCGGCCTCAAGTCATGAATTTTTATGCAATTGCGCCAATTCTTTTCATGAGGGTCGACCATGTAAGAATGCATCCACACAGCAAATATTTTTGTTCTGAAACTAATACTTTTGAGAATAGCTCTCATGGCGTAAAAGTCATGCATGTGAAAAATATCGAATCGCTGATGTCTTTATAGTTCGGCCTCAAGTCATGAATTTTTATGCAATTGCGCCAATTCTTTTCATGAGGGTCGACCATGTAAGAATGCATCCACACACCAAATATTTTTGTTCTGAAACTAATACTTTTGAGAATAGCTCTCATGGCGTAAAAGTCATGCATGTGAAAAAGATCGAATCGCTGATGTCTTTATAGTTCGGCCTCAAGTCATGAATTTTTATGCAATTGCGCCAATTCTTTTCATGAGGGTCGACCATGTAAGAATGCATCCACACAGCAAATATTTTTGTTCTGAAACTTATACTTTTGAGAATAGCTCTCATGGCGTAAAAGTCATGCATGTGAAAAAGATCGAATCGCTGATGTCTTTATAGTTCGGCCTCAAGTCATGAATTTTTATGCAATTGCGCCAATTCTTTTCATGAGGGTCGACCATGTAAGAATGCATCCACACACCAAACGTTTTTGTTCTGAAACTAATACTTTTGAGAATAGCTCTCATGGCGTAAAAGTCATGCATGTGAAAAAGATCGAATCGCTGATGTCTTTATAGTTCGGCCTCAAGTCATGGATTTTTATGCAATTGCGCCAATTCTTTTCATGAGGGTCGACCATGTAAGAATGCTTCCACACACCAAATATTTTTGTTCTGAAACTAATACTTTTGAGAATAGCTCTCATGGCGTAAAAGTCATGCATGTGAAAAATATCGAATCGCTGATGTCTTTATAGTTCGGCCTCAAGTCATGGATTTTTATGCAATTGCGCCAATTCTTTTCATGAGGGTCGACCATGTAAGAATGCATCCACACACCAAATATTTTTGTTCTGAAACTAATACTTTTGAGAATAGCTCTCATGGCGTAAAAGTCATGCATGTGAAAAAGATCGAATCGCTGATGTCTTTATAGTTCGGCCTCAAGTCATGAATTTTTATGCAATTGCGCCAATTCTTTTCATGAGCGTCGACCATGTAAGACTGCATCCACACAGCAAACATTTTTGTTCTGAAACTAATACTTTTGAGAATAGCTCTCATGGCGTAAAAGTCATGCATGTGAAAAAGATCGAATCGCTGATGTCTTTATAGTTCGGCCTCAAGTCATGAATTTTTATGCAATTGCGCCAATTCTTTTCATGAGGGTCGACCATGTAAGAATGCATCCACACAGCAAATATTTTTGTTCTGAAACTTATACCATGTAAGAATGCATCCACACACCAAATATTTTTGTTCTGAAACTTATACTTTTGAGAATAGCTCTCATGGCGTAAGAGTCATGCATGTGAAAAAGATCGAATCGCTGATGTCTTTATAGTTCGGCCTCAAGTCATGGATTTTTATGCAATTGCGCCAATTCTTTTCATGAGGGTCGACCATGTAAGAATGCATCCACACACCAAACATTTTTGTTCTGAAACTAATACTTTTGAGAATAGCTCTCATGGCGTAAGAGTCATGCATGTGAAAAAGATCGAATCGCTGATGTCTTTATAGTTCGGCCTCAAGTCATGGATTTTTATGCAATTGCACCAATTCTTTTCATGAGGGTCGACCATGTAAGAATGCATCCACACACCAAACATTTTTGTTCTGAAACTAATACTTTTGAGAATAGCTCTCATGGCGTAAAAGTCATGCATGTGAAAAAGATCGAATCGCTGATGTCTTTATAGTTCGGCCTCAAGTCATGAATTTTTATGCAATTGCGCCAATTCTTTTCATGAGGGTCGACCATGTAAGAATGCATCCACACAGCAAATATTTTTGTTCTGAAACTAATACTTTTGAGAATAGCTCTCATGGCGTAAAAGTCATGCATGTGAAAAAGATCGAATCGCTGATGTCTTTATAGTTCGGCCTCAAGTCATGAATTTTTATGCAATTGCGCCAATTCTTTTCATGAGCGTCGACCATGTAAGAATGCATCCACACAGCAAACATTTTTGTTCTGAAACTAATACTTTTGAGAATAGCTCTCATGGCGTAAAAGTCATGCATGTGAAAAAGATCGAATCGCTGATGTCTTTATAGTTCGGCCTCAAGTCATGAATTTTTATGCAATTGCGCCAATTCTTTTCATGAGGGTCGACCATGTAAGAATGCATCCACACAGCAAATATTTTTGTTCTGAAACTTATACCATGTAAGAATGCATCCACACACCAAATATTTTTGTTCTGAAACTTATACTTTTGAGAATAGCTCTCATGGCGTAAGAGTCATGCATGTGAAAAAGATCGAATCGCTGATGTCTTTATAGTTCGGCCTCAAGTCATGGATTTTTATGCAATTGCGCCAATTCTTTTCATGAGGGTCGACCATGTAAGAATGCATCCACACACCAAACATTTTTGTTCTGAAACTAATACTTTTGAGAATAGCTCTCATGGCGTAAAAGTCATGCATGTGAAAAAGATCGAATCGCTGATGTCTTTATAGTTCGGCCTCAAGTCATGAATTTTTATGCAATTGCGCCAATTCTTTTCATGAGGGTCGACCATGTAAGAATGCATCCACACACCAAATATTTTTGTTCTGAAACTAATACTTTTGAGAATAGCTCTCATGGCGTAAAAGTCATGCATGTGAAAAAGATCGAATCGCTGATGTCTTTATAGTTCGGCCTCAAGTCATGAATTTTTATGCAATTGCGCCAATTCTTTTCATGAGCGTCGACCATGTAAGAATGCATCCACACACCAAACATTTTTGTTCTGAAACTAATACTTTTGAGAATAGCTCTCATGGCGTAAAAGTCATGCATGTGAAAAAGATCGAATCGCTGATGTCTTTATAGTTCGGCCTCAAGTCATGAATTTTTATGCAATTGCGCCAATTCTTTTCATGAGGGTCGACCATGTAAGAATGCATACACACAGCAAATATTTTTGTTCTGAAACTTATACCATGTAAGAATGCATCCACACAGCAAATATTTTTGTTCTGAAACTTATACTTTTGAGAATAGCTCTCATGGCGTAAAAGTCATGCATGTGAAAAATATCGAATCGCTGATGTCTTTATAGTTCGGCCTCAAGTCATGAATTTTTATGCAATTGCGCCAATTCTTTTCATGAGGGTCGACCAGGTAAGAATGCATCCACACACCAAATATTTTTGTTCTGAAACTAATACTTTTGAGAATAGCTCTCATGGCGTAAAAGTCATGCATGTGAAAAAGATCGAATCGCTGATGTCTTTATAGTTCGGCCTCAAGTCATGAATTTTTATGCAATTGCGCCAATTCTTTTCATGAGCGTCGACCATGTAAGAATGCATCCACACACCAAACATTTTTGTTCTGAAACTAATACTTTTGAGAATAGCTCTCATGGCGTAAAAGTCATGCATGTGAAAAAGATCGAATCGCTGATGTCTTTATAGTTCGGCCTCAAGTCATGAATTTTTATGCAATTGCGCCAATTCTTTTCATGAGGGTCGACCATGTAAGAATGCATCCACACAGCAAATATTTTTGTTCTGAAACTTATACCATGTAAGAATGCATCCACACACCAAATATTTTTGTTCTGAAACTTATACTTTTGAGAATAGCTCTCATGGCGTAAGAGTCATGCATGTGAAAAAGATCGAATCGCTGATGTCTTTATAGTTCGGCCTCAAGTCATGGATTTTTATGCAATTGCGCCAATTCTTTTCATGAGGGTCGACCATGTAAGAATGCATCCACACACCAAACATTTTTGTTCTGAAACTAATACTTTTGAGAATAGCTCTCATGGCGTAAAAGTCATGCATGTGAAAAAGATCGAATCGCTGATGTCTTTATAGTTCGGCCTCAAGTCATGAATTTTTATGCAATTGCGCCAATTCTTTTCATGAGGGTCGACCATGTAAGAATGCATCCACACAGCAAATATTTTTGTTCTGAAACTTATACTTTTGAGAATAGCTCTCATGGCGTAAAAGTCATGCATGTGAAAAAGATCGAATCGCTGATGTCTTTATAGTTCGGCCTCAAGTCATGAATTTTTATGCAATTGCGCCAATTCTTTTCATGAGAGTCGACCATGTAAGAATGCATCCACACAGCAAATATATTTGTTCTGAAACTTATACTTTTGAGAATAGCTCTCATGGCGTAAAAGTCATGCATGTGAAAAATATCGAATCGCTGATGTCTTTATAGTTCGGCCTCAAGTCATGAATTTTTATGCAATTGCGCCAATTCTTTTCATGAGCGTCGACCATGTAAGAATGCATCCACACACCAAACATTTTTGTTCTGAAACTAATACTTTTGAGAATAGCTCTCATGGCGTAAAAGTCATGCATGTGAAAAAGATCGAATCGCTGATGTCTTTATAGTTCGGCCTCAAGTCATGAATTTTTATGCAATTGCGCCAATTCTTTTCATGAGGGTCGACCATGTAAGAATGCATCCACACAGCAAATATTTTTGTTCTGAAACTTATACTTTTGAGAATAGCTCTCATGGCGTAAAAGTCATGCATGTGAAAAAGATCGAATCGCTGATGTCTTTATAGTTCGGCCTCAAGTCATGAATTTTTATGCAATTGCGCCAATTCTTTTCATGAGGGTCGACCATGTAAGAATGCATCCACACAGCAAACATTTTTGTTCTGAAACTAATACTTTTGAGAATAGCTCTCATGGCGTAAAAGTCATGCATGTGAAAAAGATCGAATCGCTGATGTCTTTATAGTTCGGCCTCAAGTCATGAATTTTTATGCAATTGCGCCAATTCTTTTCATGAGGGTCGACCATGTAAGAATGCATCCACACAGCAAATATTTTTGTTCTGAAACTTATACCATGTAAGAATGCATCCACACACCAAATATTTTTGTTCTGAAACTTATACTTTTGAGAATAGCTCTCATGGCGTAAGAGTCATGCATGTGAAAAAGATCGAATCGCTGATGTCTTTATAGTTCGGCCTCAAGTCATGAATTTTTATGCAATTGCGCCAATTCTTTTCATGAGGGTCGACCATGTAAGAATGCATCCACACACCAAACATTTTTGTTCTGAAACTAATACTTTTGAGAATAGCTCTCATGGCGTAAAAGTCATGCATGTGAAAAAGATCGAATCGCTGATGTCTTTATAGTTCGGCCTCAAGTCATGAATTTTTATGCAATTGCGCCAATTCTTTTCATGAGGGTCGACCATGTAAGAATGCATCCACACACCAAATATTTTTGTTCTGAAACTAATACTTTTGAGAATAGCTCTCATGGCGTAAAAGTCATGCATGTGAAAAAGATCGAATCGCTGATGTCTTTATAGTTCGGCCTCAAGTCATGAATTTTTATGCAATTGCGCCAATTCTTTTCATGAGCGTCGACCATGTAAGAATGCATCCACACACCAAACATTTTTGTTCTGAAACTAATACTTTTGAGAATAGCTCTCATGGCGTAAAAGTCATGCATGTGAAAAAGATCGAATCGCTGATGTCTTTATAGTTCGGCCTCAAGTCATGAATTTTTATGCAATTGCGCCAATTCTTTTCATGAGGGTCGACCATGTAAGAATGCATACACACAGCAAATATTTTTGTTCTGAAACTTATACCATGTAAGAATGCATCCACACAGCAAATATTTTTGTTCTGAAACTTATACTTTTGAGAATAGCTCTCATGGCGTAAAAGTCATGCATGTGAAAAATATCGAATCGCTGATGTCTTTATAGTTCGGCCTCAAGTCATGAATTTTTATGCAATTGCGCCAATTCTTTTCATGAGGGTCGACCAGGTAAGAATGCATCCACACACCAAATATTTTTGTTCTGAAACTAATACTTTTGAGAATAGCTCTCATGGCGTAAAAGTCATGCATGTGAAAAAGATCGAATCGCTGATGTCTTTATAGTTCGGCCTCAAGTCATGAATTTTTATGCAATTGCGCCAATTCTTTTCATGAGCGTCGACCATGTAAGAATGCATCCACACACCAAACATTTTTGTTCTGAAACTAATACTTTTGAGAATAGCTCTCATGGCGTAAAAGTCATGCATGTGAAAAAGATCGAATCGCTGATGTCTTTATAGTTCGGCCTCAAGTCATGAATTTTTATGCAATTGCGCCAATTCTTTTCATGAGGGTCGACCATGTAAGAATGCATCCACACAGCAAATATTTTTGTTCTGAAACTTATACCATGTAAGAATGCATCCACACACCAAATATTTTTGTTCTGAAACTTATACTTTTGAGAATAGCTCTCATGGCGTAAGAGTCATGCATGTGAAAAAGATCGAATCGCTGATGTCTTTATAGTTCGGCCTCAAGTCATGGATTTTTATGCAATTGCGCCAATTCTTTTCATGAGGGTCGACCATGTAAGAATGCATCCACACACCAAACATTTTTGTTCTGAAACTAATACTTTTGAGAATAGCTCTCATGGCGTAAAAGTCATGCATGTGAAAAAGATCGAATCGCTGATGTCTTTATAGTTCGGCCTCAAGTCATGAATTTTTATGCAATTGCGCCAATTCTTTTCATGAGGGTCGACCATGTAAGAATGCATCCACACAGCAAATATTTTTGTTCTGAAACTTATACTTTTGAGAATAGCTCTCATGGCGTAAAAGTCATGCATGTGAAAAAGATCGAATCGCTGATGTCTTTATAGTTCGGCCTCAAGTCATGAATTTTTATGCAATTGCGCCAATTCTTTTCATGAGAGTCGACCATGTAAGAATGCATCCACACAGCAAATATATTTGTTCTGAAACTTATACTTTTGAGAATAGCTCTCATGGCGTAAAAGTCATGCATGTGAAAAAGATCGAATCGCTGATGTCTTTATAGTTCGGCCTCAAGTCATGAATTTTTATGCAATTGCGCCAATTCTTTTCATGAGGGTCGACCATGTAAGAATGCATCCACACACCAAACATTTTTGTTCTGAAACTAATACTTTTGAGAATAGCTCTCATGGCGTAAAAGTCATGCATGTGAAAAAGATCGAATCGCTGATGTCTTTATAGTTCGGCCTCAAGTCATGAATTTTTATGCAATTGCGCCAATTCTTTTCATGAGGGTCGACCATGTAAGAATGCATCCACACAGCAAATATTTTTGTTCTGAAACTTATACTTTTGAGAATAGCTCTCATGGCGTAAAAGTCATGCATGTGAAAAAGATCGAATCGCTGATGTCTTTATAGTTCGGCCTCAAGTCATGAATTTTTATGCAATTGCGCCAATTCTTTTCATGAGGGTCGACCATGTAAGAATGCATCCACACACCAAACATTTTTGTTCTGAAACTAATACTTTTGAGAATAGCTCTCATGGCGTAAAAGTCATGCATGTGAAAAAGATCGAATCGCTGATGTCTTTATAGTTCGGCCTCAAGTCATGAATTTTTATGCAATTGCGCCAATTCTTTTCATGAGGGTCGACCATGTAAGAATGCATCCACACAGCAAATATTTTTGTTCTGAAACTTATACTTTTGAGAATAGCTCTCATGGCGTAAAAGTCATGCATGTGAAAAAGATCGAATCGCTGATGTCTTTATAGTTCGGCCTCAAGTCATGAATTTTTATGCAATTGCGCCAATTCTTTTCATGAGGGTCGACCATGTAAGAATGCATCCACACAGCAAATATTTTTGTTCTGAAACTTATACTTTTGAGAATAGCTCTCATGGCGTAAAAGTCATGCATGTGAAAAAGATCGAATCGCTGATGTCTTTATAGTTCGGCCTCAAGTCATGAATTTTTATGCAATTGCGCCAATTCTTTTCATGAGGGTCGACCATGTAAGAATGCATCCACACAGCAAATATATTTGTTCTGAAACTTATACTTTTGAGAATAGCTCTCATGGCGTAAAAGTCATGCATGTGAAAAAGATCGAATCGCTGATGTCTTTATAGTTCGGCCTCAAGTCATGAATTTTTATGCAATTGCGCCAATTCTTTTCATGAGCGTCGACCATGTAAGAATGCATCCACACACCAAACATTTTTGTTCTGAAACTAATACTTTTGAGAATAGCTCTCATGGCGTAAAAGTCATGCATGTGAAAAAGATCGAATCGCTGATGTCTTTATAGTTCGGCCTCAAGTCATGAATTTTTATGCAATTGCGCCAATTCTTTTCATGAGGGTCGACCATGTAAGAATGCATCCACACACCAAATATTTTTGTTCTGAAACTTATACTTTTGAGAATAGCTCTCATGGCGTAAAAGTCATGCATGTGAAAAAGATCGAATCGCTGATGTCTTTATAGTTCGGCCTCAAGTCATGAATTTTTATGCAATTGCGCCAATTCTTTTCATGAGGGTCGACCATGTAAGAATGCATACACACAGCAAATATTTTTGTTCTGAAACTTATACCATGTAAGAATGCATCCACACAGCAAATATTTTTGTTCTGAAACTTATACTTTTGAGAATAGCTCTCATGGCGTAAAAGTCATGCATGTGAAAAATATCGAATCGCTGATGTCTTTATAGTTCGGCCTCAAGTCATGAATTTTTATGCAATTGCGCCAATTCTTTTCATGAGGGTCGACCATGTAAGAATGCATCCACACAGCAAATATTTTTGTTCTGAAACTTATACTTTTGAGAATAGCTCTCATGGCGTAAAAGTCATGCATGTGAAAAAGATCGAATCGCTGATGTCTTTATAGTTCGGCCTCAAGTCATGAATTTTTATGCAATTGCGCCAATTCTTTTCATGAGAGTCGACCATGTAAGAATGCATCCACACAGCAAATATATTTGTTCTGAAACTTATACTTTTGAGAATAGCTCTCATGGCGTAAAAGTCATGCATGTGAAAAAGATCGAGTCGCTGATGTCTTTATAGTTCGGCCTCAAGTCATGAATTTTTATGCAATTGCGCCAATTCTTTTCATGAGGGTCGACCATGTAAGAATGCATCCACACAGCAAATATTTTTGTTCTGAAACTTATACTTTTGAGAATAGCTCTCATGGCGTAAAAGTCATGCATGTGAAAAAGATCGAATCGCTGATGTCTTTATAGTTCGGCCTCAAGTCATGAATTTTTATGCAATTGCGCCAATTCTTTTCATGAGGGTCGACCATGTAAGAATGCATCCACACACCAAACATTTTTGTTCTGAAACTAATACTTTTGAGAATAGCTCTCATGGCGTAAAAGTCATGCATGTGAAAAAGATCGAATCGCTGATGTCTTTATAGTTCGGCCTCAAGTCATGAATTTTTATGCAATTGCGCCAATTGTTTTCATGAGGGTCGACCATGTAAGAATGCATCCACACAGCAAATATTTTTGTTCTGAAACTTATACTTTTGAGAATAGCTCTCATGGCGTAAAAGTCATGCATGTGAAAAAGATCGAATCGCTGATGTCTTTATAGTTCGGCCTCAAGTCATGAATTTTTATGCAATTGCGCCAATTCTTTTCATGAGGGTCGACCATGTAAGAATGCATCCACACAGCAAATATTTTTGTTCTGAAACTTATACTTTTGAGAATAGCTCTCATGGCGTAAAAGTCATGCATGTGAAAAAGATCGAATCGCTGATGTCTTTATAGTTCGGCCTCAAGTCATGAATTTTTATGCAATTGCGCCAATTCTTTTCATGAGAGTCGACCATGTAAGAATGCATCCACACAGCAAATATATTTGTTCTGAAACTTATACTTTTGAGAATAGCTCTCATGGCGTAAAAGTCATGCATGTGAAAAAGATCGAATCGCTGATGTCTTTATAGTTCGGCCTCAAGTCATGAATTTTTATGCAATTGCGCCAATTCTTTTCATGAGCGTCGACCATGTAAGAATGCATCCACACACCAAACATTTTTGTTCTGAAACTAATACTTTTGAGAATAGCTCTCATGGCGTAAAAGTCATGCATGTGAAAAAGATCGAATCGCTGATGTCTTTATAGTTCGGCCTCAAGTCATGAATTTTTATGCAATTGCGCCAATTCTTTTCATGAGGGTCGACCATGTAAGAATGCATACACACAGCAAATATTTTTGTTCTGAAACTTATACCATGTAAGAATGCATCCACACACCAAATATTTTTGTTCTGAAACTTATACTTTTGAGAATAGCTCTCATGGCGTAAAAGTCATGCATGTGAAAAATATCGAATCGCTGATGTCTTTATAGTTCGGCCTCAAGTCATGAATTTTTATGCAATTGCGCCAATTCTTTTCATGAGGGTCGACCATGTAAGAATGCATCCACACAGCAAATATTTTTGTTCTGAAACTTATACTTTTGAGAATAGCTCTCATGGCGTAAAAGTCATGCATGTGAAAAAGATCGAATCGCTGATGTCTTTATAGTTCGGCCTCAAGTCATGAATTTTTATGCAATTGCGCCAATTCTTTTCATGAGAGTCGACCATGTAAGAATGCATCCACACAGCAAATATATTTGTTCTGAAACTTATACTTTTGAGAATAGCTCTCATGGCGTAAAAGTCATGCATGTGAAAAAGATCGAATCGCTGATGTCTTTATAGTTCGGCCTCAAGTCATGAATTTTTATGCAATTGCGCCAATTCTTTTCATGAGGGTCGACCATGTAAGAATGCATCCACACAGCAAATATTTTTGTTCTGAAACTTATACTTTTGAGAATAGCTCTCATGGCGTAAAAGTCATGCATGTGAAAAAGATCGAATCGCTGATGTCTTTATAGTTCGGCCTCAAGTCATGAATTTTTATGCAATTGCGCCAATTCTTTTCATGAGGGTCGACCATGTAAGAATGCATCCACACACCAAACATTTTTGTTCTGAAACTAATACTTTTGAGAATAGCTCTCATGGCGTAAAAGTCATGCATGTGAAAAAGATCGAATCGCTGATGTCTTTATAGTTCGGCCTCAAGTCATGAATTTTTATGCAATTGCGCCAATTCTTTTCATGAGGGTCGACCATGTAAGAATGCATCCACACAGCAAATATTTTTGTTCTGAAACTAATAATTTTGAGAATAGCTCTCATGGCGTAAAAGTCATGCATGTGAAAAAGATCGAATCGCTGATGTCTTTATAGTTCGGCCTCAAGTCATGAATTTTTATGCAATTGCGCCAATTCTTTTCATGAGGGTCGACCATGTAAGAATGCATCCACACAGCAAATATTTTTGTTCTGAAACTTATACTTTTGAGAATAGCTCTCATGGCGTAAAAGTCATGCATGTGAAAAAGATCGAATCGCTGATGTCTTTATAGTTCGGCCTCAAGTCATGAATTTTTATGCAATTGCGCCAATTCTTTTCATGAGAGTTGACCATGTAAGAATGCATCCACACAGCAAATATATTTGTTCTGAAACTTATACTTTTGAGAATAGCTCTCATGGCGTAAAAGTCATGCATGTGAAAAAGATCGAATCGCTGATGTCTTTATAGTTCGGCCTCAAGTCATGAATTTTTATGCAATTGCGCCAATTCTTTTCATGAGCGTCGACCATGTAAGAATGCATCCACACACCAAACATTTTTGTTCTGAAACTAATACTTTTGAGAATAGCTCTCATGGCGTAAAAGTCATGCATGTGAAAAAGATCGAATCGCTGATGTCTTTATAGTTCGGCTCAAGTCATGAATTTTTATGCAATTGCGCCAATTCTTTTCATGAGGGTCGACCATGTAAGACTGCATACACACAGCAAATATTTTTGTTCTGAAACTTATACCATGTAAGAATGCATCCACACAGCAAATATTTTTGTTCTGAAACTTATACTTTTGAGAATAGCTCTCATGGCGTAAAAGTCATGCATGTGAAAAATATCGAATCGCTGATGTCTTTATAGTTCGGCCTCAAGTCATGAATTTTTATGCAATTGCGCCAATTCTTTTCATGAGGGTCGACCATGTAAGAATGCATCCACACAGCAAATATTTTTGTTCTGAAACTTATACTTTTGAGAATAGCTCTCATGGCGTAAAAGTCATGCATGTGAAAAAGATCGAATCGCTGATGTCTTTATAGTTCGGCCTCAAGTCATGAATTTTTATGCAATTGCGCCAATTCTTTTCATGAGAGTCGACCATGTAAG
This sequence comes from Haliotis rufescens, assembly GCF_023055435.1. Lineage (NCBI taxonomy): Eukaryota > Metazoa > Mollusca > Gastropoda > Lepetellida > Haliotidae > Haliotis > Haliotis rufescens. The sequence continues at coordinate 19,917 of NW_025964247.1, forward strand.
AATGCATCCACACAGCAAATATATTTGTTCTGAAACTTATACTTTTGAGAATAGCTCTCATGGCGTAAAAGTCATGCATGTGAAAAAGATCGAATCGCTGATGTCTTTATAGTTCGGCCTCAAGTCATGAATTTTTATGCAATTGCGCCAATTCTTTTCATGAGAGTCGACCATGTAAGAATGCATCCACACAGCAAATATATTTGTTCTGAAACTTATACTTTTGAGAATAGCTCTCATGGCGTAAAAGTCATGCATGTGAAAAAGATCGAATCGCTGATGTCTTTATAGTTCGGCCTCAAGTCATGAATTTTTATGCAATTGCGCCAATTCTTTTCATGAGGGTCGACCATGTAAGAATGCATCCACACACCAAACATTTTTGTTCTGAAACTAATACTTTTGAGAATAGCTCTCATGGCGTAAAAGTCATGCATGTGAAAAAGATCGAATCGCTGATGTCTTTATAGTTCGGCCTCAAGTCATGAATTTTTATGCAATTGCGCCAATTCTTTTCATGAGGGTCGACCATGTAAGAATGCATCCACACAGCAAATATTTTTGTTCTGAAACTTAATACTTTTGAGAATAGCTCTCATGGCGTAAAAGTCATGCATGTGAAAAAATATCGAATCGCTGATGTCTTTATAGTTCGGCCTCAAGTCATGAATTTTTATGCAATTGCGCCAATTCTTCTCATGAGGGTCGACCATGTAAGGAATGCATCCACACAGCCAAACATTTTTGTTCTGAAACTTATACTTTTGAGAATAGCTCTCATGGCGTAAAAGTCATGCATGTGAAAAAGATCGAATCGCTGATGTCTTTATAGTTCGGCCTCAAGTCATGAATTTTTATGCAATTGCGCCAATTCTTTTCATGAGGGTCGACCATGTAAGAATGCATCCACACACAAATATTTTTGTTCTGAAACTTATACTTTTGAGAATAGCTCTCATGGCGTAAAAGTCATGCATGTGAAAAAGATCGAATCGCTGATGTCTTTATAGTTCGGCCTCAAGTCATGAATTTTTATGCAATTGCGCCAATTCTTTTCATGAGGGTCGACCATGTAAGAATGCATCCACACAGCAAATATTTTTGTTCTGAAACTTATACTTTTGAGAATAGCTCTCATGGCGTAAAAGTCATGCATGTGAAAAAGATCGAATCGCTGATGTCTTTATAGTTCGGCCTCAAGTCATGAATTTTTATGCAATTGCGCCAATTCTTTTCATGAGGGTCGACCATGTAAGAATGCATCCACACAGCAAATATTTTTGTTCTGAAACTTATACTTTTGAGAATAGCTCTCATGGCGTAAAAGTCATGCATGTGAAAAAGATCGAATCGCTGATGTCTTTATAGTTCGGCCTCAAGTCAGTGAATTTTTATGCAATTGCGCCAATTCTTTTCATGAGGGTCGACCATGTAAGAATGCATCCACACAGCAAATATTTTTGTTCTGAAACTTATACTTTTGAGAATAGCTCTCATGGCGTAAAAGTCATGCATGTGAAAAAGATCGAATCGCT
>NW_025964248.1:0-20000 GCF_023055435.1 Haliotis rufescens
TTGGTTCAGTTTCACTTGTGAATCGAGATGGCACGTACAAAGCAGACAGCGCGTAAATCCACCGGAGGAAAGGCTCCCCGTAAACAGCTGGCCACCAAGGCTGCTCGTAAGAGCGCCCCGGCTACAGGAGGTGTCAAGAAACCTCACAGATACAGGCCAGGAACAGTCGCCCTTCGTGAGATCCGTCGTTACCAGAAGAGCACCGAGCTTTTGATCAGGAAGCTGCCCTTCCAGCGTCTGGTCCGTGAAATCGCCCAAGACTTCAAGACCGATCTCCGATTCCAGTCTTCAGCCGTCATGGCCCTGCAGGAGGCTTCCGAGGCTTACCTTGTCGGTCTGTTTGAGGACACCAACTTGTGCGCCATCCACGCCAAGCGTGTCACCATCATGCCCAAGGACATCCAGCTTGCCCGCCGTATCCGTGGGGAGAGAGCTTAAACAGCAGTCCGCTCACATCTATCATAACGGTCCTTTTCAGGACCACCAAATACCCCAAAAGAATGCTTGATTACATAATAATGAAAACCCTCTGCCCTCACTCACTCACTCACTCACTCACTCACTCACTCACTCACTCACTCACTCACTCACTCATCACTCACTCACTCACTCACTCACTCACTCACTCACTCAATCAAGTTCATTATTACATATTCTAATGAATAGAAGTATCTAGCAAAACAACACATACATACAAATGTTTACCCCGAATATGATACGGGGTATATAATATATATCTAAATATATCTATAACATGTAAAATACAATGTATTGTATTGATAACACACTGGCATGTACATATATACACAGATAAAACCAGCGGAACGCCGGACTCACTCGTCTCAGCTTGTATATACTGTATATAAGTGAACCCAAGCCGGCGCCCGGCGCGGCCGGGTCCGGGTCCGGCGTTCCCCAAAAAACGCTTCAGTTTAGTGCACAGGACGCGTAATTACAGCAATTAATGAACTCATGATGTTACAGTGGTAGTTTGTACCTGTCTATAATGCATTGCACCAGTATCCATAGACTTGTGCTTAACCCTAACCCTAACCCTAACCCTAGCATATTTTGACCCTAACCCCCTAACCCTAACCCTAGGTCATCAGAAAAAAAATATATAGGTAGGTCATTTCTACATACAACATAGGCAGACAACATTTAAGTTCAACCGCGATCCCAATTTTACTGTATCTCAACTCAAACCTTCAAAAGTTGTCTCCCTTCCATTACATGCACTGTACACACGACCGATTCGATTTACCCAGTGACACACATGTACAATTATAACAACAACAATCATCATCATCAACACCACCATTCTATCGCAAACGGGTTTTTTCCCCTTATTACTATACATTATGTATAATATATTAATAATAAAATAGGATATGTGTGTATCGTATGTATATCCTATATACAGTGTAAGTAACTATAAGCAAGCAGGGAATATGTCGTTTGTTGTTTTGTTTTGTTTTGTTTTCATCATATTTGCAAGCATTCTTTTGTGAGATTTGGTGGTCCTGAAAAGGACCGTTGGAGTAGAAGAGTGGGCAGGATTTTTACTTTCCGGCGGACTTCTGGGTCTTCTTGGGGAGAAGAACAGCCTGGATGTTGGGGAGGACACCACCCTGGGCGATGGTGACTCCGGACAGAAGTTTGTTCAACTCCTCGTCGTTCCTGATGGCCAGCTGCAAATGTCTGGGGATGATTCTGGTCTTCTTGTTGTCTCTGGCGGCGTTACCTGCCAACTCAAGAACCTCAGCGGCCAGGTACTCCAGAACGGCAGCCAGGTAGACTGGGGCTCCGGCACCGACACGCTCGGCGTAGTTGCCTTTACGGAGGAGACGATGGATACGTCCGACGGGGAACTGAAGTCCGGCCCTGGAGGAGCGGGACTTGGACTTGCCCTTGACTTTTCCGCCTTTACCACGTCCTGACATATTGGTAGTTTAATCGAGATGCTACAACACACGAATAACCAAGAGTCGCTAGAAACCAGCCTGTTATATACGGCCAATACAATGCAGCCGGCCGCGGATAGGATCGAAACGGCGATTTTGCCGCGTAGCTTGTCTTCTCCGACGTCCGCGCGCTTAAAACTTCCGATCCGATCCCCTTGGCCGCTGTATAAAGCTCCGTGAACGAGATTTTCCCCCCACATTCTCGCACTGCTTGAATATCAACATGCCACCCAAGGTTAGTTCGAAGGGAGCCAAGAAGGCCGGTAAGGCAAAGGCCGCACGTGTCGGCGACAAGAAGAAGAAGAGGAGGAGGAAGGAAAGTTACAGCATCTACATCTACAAGGTGTTGAAACAGGTCCACCCCGATACCGGTATCTCCAGCAAAGCTATGTCCATCATGAACAGCTTTGTCAACGATATCTTCGAGAGAATCGCCGCTGAGGCTTCCCGTCTCGCCCACTACAACAAGCGATCCACCATCACCTCTCGGGAGATCCAGACCGCTGTCCGTCTCCTCCTCCCCGGTGAATTGGCCAAGCACGCCGTCTCTGAGGGCACCAAGGCCGTCACCAAGTACACCAGCTCTAAGTAAACAGTTCATTTACGGACTTTTACTTACATCAACGGTCCTTTTCAGGACCACCAACTCTCACAAAAGAACACCTGAAACATGATGAAAACCAAACGCACAAAAAAAAACAACACATGTATTAATATTACATACGTATTAGAATTACAATATAAATATTTTTTCGCCTCTGCAAACAGTATTTACTGGCCAAATGACTTGATAAACAACCTCTCATATAGACAAATATAATACACAAAACTATAAGACATAGGACATTAAGGCACATACTTACCGTGTATACACAATAGTGTCGCTACACGCGCGAATAAACAAATGCACATATTCAAATGACGGGGCATTTGCTTGTGTACATTATGTGAGTGAGTGAGTGATCTATCAATAAATCAATCAATCCACCAATCAATCTATCAGTAAGTAGGTTAGTTAGACTGAGCGATTGAATAGTTTGTGTTGTGACATCTAATTGGGCGGCGTTAGGGCCAATCTCGGTAACAACTGAGATAGGTAAGCAAGTAAGTAACAAGTAAGCACATTACTAGACCATGTTGGGAATGTTTTTACACTGCTGTTACTTAAGGCATACCTAAACAGTGTGTTTTTACTCAGCGAATAATGTTGTTACAAGTAATGTGTAATACTGCACATAACTGCGGTCTGGTTGCTCATTCACAATATGCACGTGTAATGTATGAATGTGTATGTATGAATATGAATATGAATATGAATAATATAATGATGACGATTTGTTTTCAAAATCAAGTTTCAAGGATTCTTTTGGGGTATTTGGTGGTCCTGAAAAGGACCGTTGAGAGTGTTGGTGAAAACACAAAGTTTTCAACCGCCGAATCCGTAGAGGGTACGTCCCTGGCGTTTCAAAGCATAGACGACGTCCATGGCAGTGACAGTCTTCCTCTTGGCGTGCTCGGTGTAGGTGACGGCATCACGGATGACATTCTCAAGGAAAACCTTGAGGACACCACGGGTCTCTTCGTAAATCAGACCTGAGATACGCTTGACACCACCTCTTCTTGCCAGACGACGGATGGCGGGCTTGGTGATACCCTGGATGTTATCACGCAAAACCTTCCTGTGACGCTTAGCGCCCCCCTTTCCAAGACCTTTGCCTCCTTTACCACGTCCAGACATGTTTACTCTGAGAGAATGACAGACAGAATGCCGTCCGCTCGCTGCAATTCACCTTATGTAGGCGAGGCGCGGACCTCTGAGAAGACAACCAAGCATAACGATAGCACTATTTACGCTGTAGACAGCATAATAAAGATAAATACACGATTTTTTTTACGTGGGCATGTCAATTAGCACTATTGTGTTCATATATGTCGTGTTCGTTACGCGTCATTGTCGCGATTGTCGGTTATTACAAGTAATTGATCAAGGCGATGCCTAAAGTTTTACACTAACATCGCATGTATTGAGACTCGCTCACACAGCCAAGCCGAGGCCGTACGACGACGAACGTGAACACAACCAATCAGCATGGCTGCTCACTGACCAATCAACGGCTTCCCCGCGCAAGTCCGACTCCCGTAAGAGCGAGCATTTACTCTGTTTGGTTCAGTTTCACTTGTGAATCGAGATGGCACGTACAAAGCAGACAGCGCGTAAATCCACCGGAGGAAAGGCTCCCCGTAAACAGCTGGCCACCAAGGCTGCTCGTAAGAGCGCCCCGGCTACAGGAGGTGTCAAGAAACCTCACAGATACAGGCCAGGAACAGTCGCCCTTCGTGAGATCCGTCGTTACCAGAAGAGCACCGAGCTTTTGATCAGGAAGCTGCCCTTCCAGCGTCTGGTCCGTGAAATCGCCCAAGACTTCAAGACCGATCTCCGATTCCAGTCTTCAGCCGTCATGGCCCTGCAGGAGGCTTCCGAGGCTTACCTTGTCGGTCTGTTTGAGGACACCAACTTGTGCGCCATCCACGCCAAGCGTGTCACCATCATGCCCAAGGACATCCAGCTTGCCCGCCGTATCCGTGGGGAGAGAGCTTAAACAGCAGTCCGCTCACATCTATCATAACGGTCCTTTTCAGGACCACCAAATACCCCAAAAGAATGCTTGATTACATAATAATGAAAACCCTCTGCCCTCACTCACTCACTCACTCACTCACTCACTCACTCACTCACTCACTCACTCACTCACTCACTCACTCACTCACTCACTCACTCACTCACTCACTCACTCAATCAAGTTCATTATTACATATTCTAATGAATAGAAGTATCTAGCAAAACAACACATACATACAAATGTTTACCCCGAATATGATACGGGGTATATAATATATATCTAAATATATCTATAACATGTAAAATACAATGTATTGTATTGATAACACACTGGCATGTACATATATACACAGATAAAACCAGCGGAACGCCGGACTCACTCGTCTCAGCTTGTATATACTGTATATAAGTGAACCCAAGCCGGCGCCCGGCGCGGCCGGGTCCGGGTCCGGCGTTCCCCAAAAAACGCTTCAGTTTAGTGCACAGGACGCGTAATTACAGCAATTAATGAACTCATGATGTTACAGTGGTAGTTTGTACCTGTCTATAATGCATTGCACCAGTATCCATAGACTTGTGCTTAACCCTAACCCTAACCCTAACCCTAGCATATTTTGACCCTAACCCCCTAACCCTAACCCTAGGTCATCAGAAAAAAAATATATAGGTAGGTCATTTCTACATACAACATAGGCAGACAACATTTAAGTTCAACCGCGATCCCAATTTTACTGTATCTCAACTCAAACCTTCAAAAGTTGTCTCCCTTCCATTACATGCACTGTACACACGACCGATTCGATTTACCCAGTGACACACATGTACAATTATAACAACAACAATCATCATCCATCAACACCACCATTCTATCGCAAACGGGTTTTTTCCCCTTATTACTATACATTATGTATAATATATTAATAATAAAATAGGATATGTGTGTATCGTATGTATATCCTATATACAGTGTAAGTAACTATAAGCAAGCAGGGAATATGTCGTTTGTTGTTTTGTTTTGTTTTGTTTTCATCATATTTGCAAGCATTCTTTTGTGAGATTTGGTGGTCCTGAAAAGGACCGTTGGAGTAGAAGAGTGGGCAGGATTTTTACTTTCCGGCGGACTTCTGGGTCTTCTTGGGGAGAAGAACAGCCTGGATGTTGGGGAGGACACCACCCTGGGCGATGGTGACTCCGGACAGAAGTTTGTTCAACTCCTCGTCGTTCCTGATGGCCAGCTGCAAATGTCTGGGGATGATTCTGGTCTTCTTGTTGTCTCTGGCGGCGTTACCTGCCAACTCAAGAACCTCAGCGGCCAGGTACTCCAGAACGGCAGCCAGGTAGACTGGGGCTCCGGCACCGACACGCTCGGCGTAGTTGCCTTTACGGAGGAGACGATGGATACGTCCGACGGGGAACTGAAGTCCGGCCCTGGAGGAGCGGGACTTGGACTTGCCCTTGACTTTTCCGCCTTTACCACGTCCTGACATATTGGTAGTTTAATCGAGATGCTACAACACACGAATAACCAAGAGTCGCTAGAAACCAGCCTGTTATATACGGCCAATACAATGCAGCCGGCCGCGGATAGGATCGAAACGGCGATTTTGCCGCGTAGCTTGTCTTCTCCGACGTCCGCGCGCTTAAAACTTCCGATCCGATCCCCTTGGCCGCTGTATAAAGCTCCGTGAACGAGATTTTCCCCCCACATTCTCGCACTGCTTGAATATCAACATGCCACCCAAGGTTAGTTCGAAGGGAGCCAAGAAGGCCGGTAAGGCAAAGGCCGCACGTGTCGGCGACAAGAAGAAGAAGAGGAGGAGGAAGGAAAGTTACAGCATCTACATCTACAAGGTGTTGAAACAGGTCCACCCCGATACCGGTATCTCCAGCAAAGCTATGTCCATCATGAACAGCTTTGTCAACGATATCTTCGAGAGAATCGCCGCTGAGGCTTCCCGTCTCGCCCACTACAACAAGCGATCCACCATCACCTCTCGGGAGATCCAGACCGCTGTCCGTCTCCTCCTCCCCGGTGAATTGGCCAAGCACGCCGTCTCTGAGGGCACCAAGGCCGTCACCAAGTACACCAGCTCTAAGTAAACAGTTCATTTACGGACTTTTACTTACATCAACGGTCCTTTTCAGGACCACCAACTCTCACAAAAGAACACCTGAAACATGATGAAAACCAAACGCACAAAAAAAAACAACACATGTATTAATATTACATACGTATTAGAATTACAATATAAATATTTTTTCGCCTCTGCAAACAGTATTTACTGGCCAAATGACTTGATAAACAACCTCTCATATAGACAAATATAATACACAAAACTATAAGACATAGGACATTAAGGCACATACTTACCGTGTATACACAATAGTGTCGCTACACGCGCGAATAAACAAATGCACATATTCAAATGACGGGGCATTTGCTTGTGTACATTATGTGAGTGAGTGAGTGATCTATCAATAAATCAATCAATCCACCAATCAATCTATCAGTAAGTAGGTTAGTTAGACTGAGCGATTGAATAGTTTGTGTTGTGACATCTAATTGGGCGGCGTTAGGGCCAATCTCGGTAACAACTGAGATAGGTAAGCAAGTAAGTAACAAGTAAGCACATTACTAGACCATGTTGGGAATGTTTTTACACTGCTGTTACTTAAGGCATACCTAAACAGTGTGTTTTTACTCAGCGAATAATGTTGTTACAAGTAATGTGTAATACTGCACATAACTGCGGTCTGGTTGCTCATTCACAATATGCACGTGTAATGTATGAATGTGTATGTATGAATATGAATATGAATATGAATAATATAATGATGACGATTTGTTTTCAAAATCAAGTTTCAAGGATTCTTTTGGGGTATTTGGTGGTCCTGAAAAGGACCGTTGAGAGTGTTGGTGAAAACACAAAGTTTTCAACCGCCGAATCCGTAGAGGGTACGTCCCTGGCGTTTCAAAGCATAGACGACGTCCATGGCAGTGACAGTCTTCCTCTTGGCGTGCTCGGTGTAGGTGACGGCATCACGGATGACATTCTCAAGGAAAACCTTGAGGACACCACGGGTCTCTTCGTAAATCAGACCTGAGATACGCTTGACACCACCTCTTCTTGCCAGACGACGGATGGCGGGCTTGGTGATACCCTGGATGTTATCACGCAAAACCTTCCTGTGACGCTTAGCGCCCCCCTTTCCAAGACCTTTGCCTCCTTTACCACGTCCAGACATGTTTACTCTGAGAGAATGACAGACAGAATGCCGTCCGCTCGCTGCAATTCACCTTATGTAGGCGAGGCGCGGACCTCTGAGAAGACAACCAAGCATAACGATAGCACTATTTACGCTGTAGACAGCATAATAAAGATAAATACACGATTTTTTTTACGTGGGCATGTCAATTAGCACTATTGTGTTCATATATGTCGTGTTCGTTACGCGTCATTGTCGCGATTGTCGGTTATTACAAGTAATTGATCAAGGCGATGCCTAAAGTTTTACACTAACATCGCATGTATTGAGACTCGCTCACACAGCCAAGCCGAGGCCGTACGACGACGAACGTGAACACAACCAATCAGCATGGCTGCTCACTGACCAATCAACGGCTTCCCCGCGCAAGTCCGACTCCCGTAAGAGCGAGCATTTACTCTGTTTGGTTCAGTTTCACTTGTGAATCGAGATGGCACGTACAAAGCAGACAGCGCGTAAATCCACCGGAGGAAAGGCTCCCCGTAAACAGCTGGCCACCAAGGCTGCTCGTAAGAGCGCCCCGGCTACAGGAGGTGTCAAGAAACCTCACAGATACAGGCCAGGAACAGTCGCCCTTCGTGAGATCCGTCGTTACCAGAAGAGCACCGAGCTTTTGATCAGGAAGCTGCCCTTCCAGCGTCTGGTCCGTGAAATCGCCCAAGACTTCAAGACCGATCTCCGATTCCAGTCTTCAGCCGTCATGGCCCTGCAGGAGGCTTCCGAGGCTTACCTTGTCGGTCTGTTTGAGGACACCAACTTGTGCGCCATCCACGCCAAGCGTGTCACCATCATGCCCAAGGACATCCAGCTTGCCCGCCGTATCCGTGGGGAGAGAGCTTAAACAGCAGTCCGCTCACATCTATCATAACGGTCCTTTTCAGGACCACCAAATACCCCAAAAGAATGCTTGATTACATAATAATGAAAACCCTCTGCCCTCACTCACTCACTCACTCACTCACTCACTCACTCACTCACTCACTCACTCACTCACTCACTCACTCACTCACTCACTCACTCACTCACTCACTCACTCAATCAAGTTCATTATTACATATTCTAATGAATAGAAGTATCTAGCAAAACAACACATACATACAAATGTTTACCCCGAATATGATACGGGGTATATAATATATATCTAAATATATCTATAACATGTAAAATACAATGTATTGTATTGATAACACACTGGCATGTACATATATACACAGATAAAACCAGCGGAACGCCGGACTCACTCGTCTCAGCTTGTATATACTGTATATAAGTGAACCCAAGCCGGCGCCCGGCGCCGGGTCCGGGTCCGGCGTTCCCCAAAAAACGCTTCAGTTTAGTGCACAGGACGCGTAATTACAGCAATTAATGAACTCATGATGTTACAGTGGTAGTTTGTACCTGTCTATAATGCATTGCACCAGTATCCATAGACTTGTGCTTAACCCTAACCCTAACCCTAACCCTAGCATATTTTGACCCTAACCCCCTAACCCTAACCCTAGGTCATCAGAAAAAAAATATATAGGTAGGTCATTTCTACATACAACATAGGCAGACAACATTTAAGTTCAACCGCGATCCCAATTTTACTGTATCTCAACTCAAACCTTCAAAAGTTGTCTCCCTTCCATTACATGCACTGTACACACGACCGATTCGATTTACCCAGTGACACACATGTACAATTATAACAACAACAATCATCATCATCAACACCACCATTCTATCGCAAACGGGTTTTTTCCCCTTATTACTATACATTATGTATAATATATTAATAATAAAATAGGATATGTGTGTATCGTATGTATATCCTATATACAGTGTAAGTAACTATAAGCAAGCAGGGAATATGTCGTTTGTTGTTTTGTTTTGTTTTGTTTTCATCATATTTGCAAGCATTCTTTTGTGAGATTTGGTGGTCCTGAAAAGGACCGTTGGAGTAGAAGAGTGGGCAGGATTTTTACTTTCCGGCGGACTTCTGGGTCTTCTTGGGGAGAAGAACAGCCTGGATGTTGGGGAGGACACCACCCTGGGCGATGGTGACTCCGGACAGAAGTTTGTTCAACTCCTCGTCGTTCCTGATGGCCAGCTGCAAATGTCTGGGGATGATTCTGGTCTTCTTGTTGTCTCTGGCGGCGTTACCTGCCAACTCAAGAACCTCAGCGGCCAGGTACTCCAGAACGGCAGCCAGGTAGACTGGGGCTCCGGCACCGACACGCTCGGCGTAGTTGCCTTTACGGAGGAGACGATGGATACGTCCGACGGGGAACTGAAGTCCGGCCCTGGAGGAGCGGGACTTGGACTTGCCCTTGACTTTTCCGCCTTTACCACGTCCTGACATATTGGTAGTTTAATCGAGATGCTACAACACACGAATAACCAAGAGTCGCTAGAAACCAGCCTGTTATATACGGCCAATACAATGCAGCCGGCCGCGGATAGGATCGAAACGGCGATTTTGCCGCGTAGCTTGTCTTCTCCGACGTCCGCGCGCTTAAAACTTCCGATCCGATCCCCTTGGCCGCTGTATAAAGCTCCGTGAACGAGATTTTCCCCCCACATTCTCGCACTGCTTGAATATCAACATGCCACCCAAGGTTAGTTCGAAGGGAGCCAAGAAGGCCGGTAAGGCAAAGGCCGCACGTGTCGGCGACAAGAAGAAGAAGAGGAGGAGGAAGGAAAGTTACAGCATCTACATCTACAAGGTGTTGAAACAGGTCCACCCCGATACCGGTATCTCCAGCAAAGCTATGTCCATCATGAACAGCTTTGTCAACGATATCTTCGAGAGAATCGCCGCTGAGGCTTCCCGTCTCGCCCACTACAACAAGCGATCCACCATCACCTCTCGGGAGATCCAGACCGCTGTCCGTCTCCTCCTCCCCGGTGAATTGGCCAAGCACGCCGTCTCTGAGGGCACCAAGGCCGTCACCAAGTACACCAGCTCTAAGTAAACAGTTCATTTACGGACTTTTACTTACATCAACGGTCCTTTTCAGGACCACCAACTCTCACAAAAGAACACCTGAAACATGATGAAAACCAAACGCACAAAAAAAAACAACACATGTATTAATATTACATACGTATTAGAATTACAATATAAATATTTTTTCGCCTCTGCAAACAGTATTTACTGGCCAAATGACTTGATAAACAACCTCTCATATAGACAAATATAATACACAAAACTATAAGACATAGGACATTAAGGCACATACTTACCGTGTATACACAATAGTGTCGCTACACGCGCGAATAAACAAATGCACATATTCAAATGACGGGGCATTTGCTTGTGTACATTATGTGAGTGAGTGAGTGATCTATCAATAAATCAATCAATCCACCAATCAATCTATCAGTAAGTAGGTTAGTTAGACTGAGCGATTGAATAGTTTGTGTTGTGACATCTAATTGGGCGGCGTTAGGGCCAATCTCGGTAACAACTGAGATAGGTAAGCAAGTAAGTAACAAGTAAGCACATTACTAGACCATGTTGGGAATGTTTTTACACTGCTGTTACTTAAGGCATACCTAAACAGTGTGTTTTTACTCAGCGAATAATGTTGTTACAAGTAATGTGTAATACTGCACATAACTGCGGTCTGGTTGCTCATTCACAATATGCACGTGTAATGTATGAATGTGTATGTATGAATATGAATATGAATATGAATAATATAATGATGACGATTTGTTTTCAAAATCAAGTTTCAAGGATTCTTTTGGGGTATTTGGTGGTCCTGAAAAGGACCGTTGAGAGTGTTGGTGAAAACACAAAGTTTTCAACCGCCGAATCCGTAGAGGGTACGTCCCTGGCGTTTCAAAGCATAGACGACGTCCATGGCAGTGACAGTCTTCCTCTTGGCGTGCTCGGTGTAGGTGACGGCATCACGGATGACATTCTCAAGGAAAACCTTGAGGACACCACGGGTCTCTTCGTAAATCAGACCTGAGATACGCTTGACACCACCTCTTCTTGCCAGACGACGGATGGCGGGCTTGGTGATACCCTGGATGTTATCACGCAAAACCTTCCTGTGACGCTTAGCGCCCCCCTTTCCAAGACCTTTGCCTCCTTTACCACGTCCAGACATGTTTACTCTGAGAGAATGACAGACAGAATGCCGTCCGCTCGCTGCAATTCACCTTATGTAGGCGAGGCGCGGACCTCTGAGAAGACAACCAAGCATAACGATAGCACTATTTACGCTGTAGACAGCATAATAAAGATAAATACACGATTTTTTTTACGTGGGCATGTCAATTAGCACTATTGTGTTCATATATGTCGTGTTCGTTACGCGTCATTGTCGCGATTGTCGGTTATTACAAGTAATTGATCAAGGCGATGCCTAAAGTTTTACACTAACATCGCATGTATTGAGACTCGCTCACACAGCCAAGCCGAGGCCGTACGACGACGAACGTGAACACAACCAATCAGCATGGCTGCTCACTGACCAATCAACGGCTTCCCCGCGCAAGTCCGACTCCCGTAAGAGCGAGCATTTACTCTGTTTGGTTCAGTTTCACTTGTGAATCGAGATGGCACGTACAAAGCAGACAGCGCGTAAATCCACCGGAGGAAAGGCTCCCCGTAAACAGCTGGCCACCAAGGCTGCTCGTAAGAGCGCCCCGGCTACAGGAGGTGTCAAGAAACCTCACAGATACAGGCCAGGAACAGTCGCCCTTCGTGAGATCCGTCGTTACCAGAAGAGCACCGAGCTTTTGATCAGGAAGCTGCCCTTCCAGCGTCTGGTCCGTGAAATCGCCCAAGACTTCAAGACCGATCTCCGATTCCAGTCTTCAGCCGTCATGGCCCTGCAGGAGGCTTCCGAGGCTTACCTTGTCGGTCTGTTTGAGGACACCAACTTGTGCGCCATCCACGCCAAGCGTGTCACCATCATGCCCAAGGACATCCAGCTTGCCCGCCGTATCCGTGGGGAGAGAGCTTAAACAGCAGTCCGCTCACATCTATCATAACGGTCCTTTTCAGGACCACCAAATACCCCAAAAGAATGCTTGATTACATAATAATGAAAACCCTCTGCCCTCACTCACTCACTCACTCACTCACTCACTCACTCACTCACTCACTCACTCACTCACTCACTCACTCACTCACTCACTCACTCACTCACTCACTCACTCAATCAAGTTCATTATTACATATTCTAATGAATAGAAGTATCTAGCAAAACAACACATACATACAAATGTTTACCCCGAATATGATACGGGGTATATAATATATATCTAAATATATCTATAACATGTAAAATACAATGTATTGTATTGATAACACACTGGCATGTACATATATACACAGATAAAACCAGCGGAACGCCGGACTCACTCGTCTCAGCTTGTATATACTGTATATAAGTGAACCCAAGCCGGCGCCCGGCGCGGCCGGGTCCGGGTCCGGCGTTCCCCAAAAAACGCTTCAGTTTAGTGCACAGGACGCGTAATTACAGCAATTAATGAACTCATGATGTTACAGTGGTAGTTTGTACCTGTCTATAATGCATTGCACCAGTATCCATAGACTTGTGCTTAACCCTAACCCTAACCCTAACCCTAGCATATTTTGACCCTAACCCCCTAACCCTAACCCTAGGTCATCAGAAAAAAAATATATAGGTAGGTCATTTCTACATACAACATAGGCAGACAACATTTAAGTTCAACCGCGATCCCAATTTTACTGTATCTCAACTCAAACCTTCAAAAGTTGTCTCCCTTCCATTACATGCACTGTACACACGACCGATTCGATTTACCCAGTGACACACATGTACAATTATAACAACAACAATCATCATCATCAACACCACCATTCTATCGCAAACGGGTTTTTTCCCCTTATTACTATACATTATGTATAATATATTAATAATAAAATAGGATATGTGTGTATCGTATGTATATCCTATATACAGTGTAAGTAACTATAAGCAAGCAGGGAATATGTCGTTTGTTGTTTTGTTTTGTTTTGTTTTCATCATATTTGCAAGCATTCTTTTGTGAGATTTGGTGGTCCTGAAAAGGACCGTTGGAGTAGAAGAGTGGGCAGGATTTTTACTTTCCGGCGGACTTCTGGGTCTTCTTGGGGAGAAGAACAGCCTGGATGTTGGGGAGGACACCACCCTGGGCGATGGTGACTCCGGACAGAAGTTTGTTCAACTCCTCGTCGTTCCTGATGGCCAGCTGCAAATGTCTGGGGATGATTCTGGTCTTCTTGTTGTCTCTGGCGGCGTTACCTGCCAACTCAAGAACCTCAGCGGCCAGGTACTCCAGAACGGCAGCCAGGTAGACTGGGGCTCCGGCACCGACACGCTCGGCGTAGTTGCCTTTACGGAGGAGACGATGGATACGTCCGACGGGGAACTGAAGTCCGGCCCTGGAGGAGCGGGACTTGGACTTGCCCTTGACTTTTCCGCCTTTACCACGTCCTGACATATTGGTAGTTTAATCGAGATGCTACAACACACGAATAACCAAGAGTCGCTAGAAACCAGCCTGTTATATACGGCCAATACAATGCAGCCGGCCGCGGATAGGATCGAAACGGCGATTTTGCCGCGTAGCTTGTCTTCTCCGACGTCCGCGCGCTTAAAACTTCCGATCCGATCCCCTTGGCCGCTGTATAAAGCTCCGTGAACGAGATTTTCCCCCCACATTCTCGCACTGCTTGAATATCAACATGCCACCCAAGGTTAGTTCGAA
Organism: Haliotis rufescens; assembly: GCF_023055435.1. Taxonomy (NCBI): domain Eukaryota; kingdom Metazoa; phylum Mollusca; class Gastropoda; order Lepetellida; family Haliotidae; genus Haliotis; species Haliotis rufescens. The sequence goes on from NW_025964248.1 coordinate 14,590, forward strand.
GGGAGCCAAGAAGGCCGGTAAGGCAAAGGCCGCACGTGTCGGCGACAAGAAGAAGAAGAGGAGGAGGAAGGAAAGTTACAGCATCTACATCTACAAGGTGTTGAAACAGGTCCACCCCGATACCGGTATCTCCAGCAAAGCTATGTCCATCATGAACAGCTTTGTCAACGATATCTTCGAGAGAATCGCCGCTGAGGCTTCCCGTCTCGCCCACTACAACAAGCGATCCACCATCACCTCTCGGGAGATCCAGACCGCTGTCCGTCTCCTCCTCCCCGGTGAATTGGCCAAGCACGCCGTCTCTGAGGGCACCAAGGCCGTCACCAAGTACACCAGCTCTAAGTAAACAGTTCATTTACGGACTTTTACTTACATCAACGGTCCTTTTCAGGACCACCAACTCTCACAAAAGAACACCTGAAACATGATGAAAACCAAACGCACAAAAAAAAACAACACATGTATTAATATTACATACGTATTAGAATTACAATATAAATATTTTTTCGCCTCTGCAAACAGTATTTACTGGCCAAATGACTTGATAAACAACCTCTCATATAGACAAATATAATACACAAAACTATAAGACATAGGACATTAAGGCACATACTTACCGTGTATACACAATAGTGTCGCTACACGCGCGAATAAACAAATGCACATATTCAAATGACGGGGCATTTGCTTGTGTACATTATGTGAGTGAGTGAGTGATCTATCAATAAATCAATCAATCCACCAATCAATCTATCAGTAAGTAGGTTAGTTAGACTGAGCGATTGAATAGTTTGTGTTGTGACATCTAATTGGGCGGCGTTAGGGCCAATCTCGGTAACAACTGAGATAGGTAAGCAAGTAAGTAACAAGTAAGCACATTACTAGACCATGTTGGGAATGTTTTTACACTGCTGTTACTTAAGGCATACCTAAACAGTGTGTTTTTACTCAGCGAATAATGTTGTTACAAGTAATGTGTAATACTGCACATAACTGCGGTCTGGTTGCTCATTCACAATATGCACGTGTAATGTATGAATGTGTATGTATGAATATGAATATGAATATGAATAATATAATGATGACGATTTGTTTTCAAAATCAAGTTTCAAGGATTCTTTTGGGGTATTTGGTGGTCCTGAAAAGGACCGTTGAGAGTGTTGGTGAAAACACAAAGTTTTCAACCGCCGAATCCGTAGAGGGTACGTCCCTGGCGTTTCAAAGCATAGACGACGTCCATGGCAGTGACAGTCTTCCTCTTGGCGTGCTCGGTGTAGGTGACGGCATCACGGATGACATTCTCAAGGAAAACCTTGAGGACACCACGGGTCTCTTCGTAAATCAGACCTGAGATACGCTTGACACCACCTCTTCTTGCCAGACGACGGATGGCGGGCTTGGTGATACCCTGGATGTTATCACGCAAAACCTTCCTGTGACGCTTAGCGCCCCCCTTTCCAAGACCTTTGCCTCCTTTACCACGTCCAGACATGTTTACTCTGAGAGAATGACAGACAGAATGCCGTCCGCTCGCTGCAATTCACCTTATGTAGGCGAGGCGCGGACCTCTGAGAAGACAACCAAGCATAACGATAGCACTATTTACGCTGTAGACAGCATAATAAAGATAAATACACGATTTTTTTTACGTGGGCATGTCAATTAGCACTATTGTGTTCATATATGTCGTGTTCGTTACGCGTCATTGTCGCGATTGTCGGTTATTACAAGTAATTGATCAAGGCGATGCCTAAAGTTTTACACTAACATCGCATGTATTGAGACTCGCTCACACAGCCAAGCCGAGGCCGTACGACGACGAACGTGAACACAACCAATCAGCATGGCTGCTCACTGACCAATCAACGGCTTCCCCGCGCAAGTCCGACTCCCGTAAGAGCGAGCATTTACTCTGTTTGGTTCAGTTTCACTTGTGAATCGAGATGGCACGTACAAAGCAGACAGCGCGTAAATCCACCGGAGGAAAGGCTCCCCGTAAACAGCTGGCCACCAAGGCTGCTCGTAAGAGCGCCCCGGCTACAGGAGGTGTCAAGAAACCTCACAGATACAGGCCAGGAACAGTCGCCCTTCGTGAGATCCGTCGTTACCAGAAGAGCACCGAGCTTTTGATCAGGAAGCTGCCCTTCCAGCGTCTGGTCCGTGAAATCGCCCAAGACTTCAAGACCGATCTCCGATTCCAGTCTTCAGCCGTCATGGCCCTGCAGGAGGCTTCCGAGGCTTACCTTGTCGGTCTGTTTGAGGACACCAACTTGTGCGCCATCCACGCCAAGCGTGTCACCATCATGCCCAAGGACATCCAGCTTGCCCGCCGTATCCGTGGGGAGAGAGCTTAAACAGCAGTCCGCTCACATCTATCATAACGGTCCTTTTCAGGACCACCAAATACCCCAAAAGAATGCTTGATTACATAATAATGAAAACCCTCTGCCCTCACTCACTCACTCACTCACTCACTCACTCACTCACTCACTCACTCACTCACTCACTCACTCACTCACTCACTCACTCACTCACTCACTCACTCACTCAATCAAGTTCATTATTACATATTCTAATGAATAGAAGTATCTAGCAAAACAACACATACATACAAATGTTTACCCCGAATATGATACGGGGTATATAATATATATCTAAATATATCTATAACATGTAAAATACAATGTATTGTATTGATAACACACTGGCATGTACATATATACACAGATAAAACCAGCGGAACGCCGGACTCACTCGTCTCAGCTTGTATATACTGTATATAAGTGAACCCAAGCCGGCGCCCGGCGCGGCCGGGTCCGGGTCCGGCGTTCCCCAAAAAACGCTTCAGTTTAGTGCACAGGACGCGTAATTACAGCAATTAATGAACTCATGATGTTACAGTGGTAGTTTGTACCTGTCTATAATGCATTGCACCAGTATCCATAGACTTGTGCTTAACCCTAACCCTAACCCTAACCCTAGCATATTTTGACCCTAACCCCCTAACCCTAACCCTAGGTCATCAGAAAAAAAATATATAGGTAGGTCATTTCTACATACAACATAGGCAGACAACATTTAAGTTCAACCGCGATCCCAATTTTACTGTATCTCAACTCAAACCTTCAAAAGTTGTCTCCCTTCCATTACATGCACTGTACACACGACCGATTCGATTTACCCAGTGACACACATGTACAATTATAACAACAACAATCATCATCATCAACACCACCATTCTATCGCAAACGGGTTTTTTCCCCTTATTACTATACATTATGTATAATATATTAATAATAAAATAGGATATGTGTGTATCGTATGTATATCCTATATACAGTGTAAGTAACTATAAGCAAGCAGGGAATATGTCGTTTGTTGTTTTGTTTTGTTTTGTTTTCATCATATTTGCAAGCATTCTTTTGTGAGATTTGGTGGTCCTGAAAAGGACCGTTGGAGTAGAAGAGTGGGCAGGATTTTTACTTTCCGGCGGACTTCTGGGTCTTCTTGGGGAGAAGAACAGCCTGGATGTTGGGGAGGACACCACCCTGGGCGATGGTGACTCCGGACAGAAGTTTGTTCAACTCCTCGTCGTTCCTGATGGCCAGCTGCAAATGTCTGGGATGATTCTGGTCTTCTTGTTGTCTCTGGCGGCGTTACCTGCCAACTCAAGAACCTCAGCGGCCAGGTACTCCAGAACGGCAGCCAGGTAGACTGGGGCTCCGGCACCGACACGCTCGGCGTAGTTGCCTTTACGGAGGAGACGATGGATACGTCCGACGGGGAACTGAAGTCCGGCCCTGGAGGAGCGGGACTTGGACTTGCCCTTGACTTTTCCGCCTTTACCACGTCCTGACATATTGGTAGTTTAATCGAGATGCTACAACACACGAATAACCAAGAGTCGCTAGAAACCAGCCTGTTATATACGGCCAATACAATGCAGCCGGCCGCGGATAGGATCGAAACGGCGATTTTGCCGCGTAGCTTGTCTTCTCCGACGTCCGCGCGCTTAAAACTTCCGATCCGATCCCCTTGGCCGCTGTATAAAGCTCCGTGAACGAGATTTTCCCCCCACATTCTCGCACTGCTTGAATATCAACATGCCACCCAAGGTTAGTTCGAAGGGAGCCAAGAAGGCCGGTAAGGCAAAGGCCGCACGTGTCGGCGACAAGAAGAAGAAGAGGAGGAGGAAGGAAAGTTACAGCATCTACATCTACAAGGTGTTGAAACAGGTCCACCCCGATACCGGTATCTCCAGCAAAGCTATGTCCATCATGAACAGCTTTGTCAACGATATCTTCGAGAGAATCGCCGCTGAGGCTTCCCGTCTCGCCCACTACAACAAGCGATCCACCATCACCTCTCGGGAGATCCAGACCGCTGTCCGTCTCCTCCTCCCCGGTGAATTGGCCAAGCACGCCGTCTCTGAGGGCACCAAGGCCGTCACCAAGTACACCAGCTCTAAGTAAACAGTTCATTTACGGACTTTTACTTACATCAACGGTCCTTTTCAGGACCACCAACTCTCACAAAAGAACACCTGAAACATGATGAAAACCAAACGCACAAAAAAAAACAACACATGTATTAATATTACATACGTATTAGAATTACAATATAAATATTTTTTCGCCTCTGCAAACAGTATTTACTGGCCAAATGACTTGATAAACAACCTCTCATATAGACAAATATAATACACAAAACTATAAGACATAGGACATTAAGGCACATACTTACCGTGTATACACAATAGTGTCGCTACACGCGCGAATAAACAAATGCACATATTCAAATGACGGGGCATTTGCTTGTGTACATTATGTGAGTGAGTGAGTGATCTATCAATAAATCAATCAATCCACCAATCAATCTATCAGTAAGTAGGTTAGTTAGACTGAGCGATTGAATAGTTTGTGTTGTGACATCTAATTGGGCGGCGTTAGGGCCAATCTCGGTAACAACTGAGATAGGTAAGCAAGTAAGTAACAAGTAAGCACATTACTAGACCATGTTGGGAATGTTTTTACACTGCTGTTACTTAAGGCATACCTAAACAGTGTGTTTTTACTCAGCGAATAATGTTGTTACAAGTAATGTGTAATACTGCACATAACTGCGGTCTGGTTGCTCATTCACAATATGCACGTGTAATGTATGAATGTGTATGTATGAATATGAATATGAATATGAATAATATAATGATGACGATTTGTTTTCAAAATCAAGTTTCAAGGATTCTTTTGGGGTATTTGGTGGTCCTGAAAAGGACCGTTGAGAGTGTTGGTGAAAACACAAAGTTTTCAACCGCCGAATCCGTAGAGGGTACGTCCCTGGCGTTTCAAAGCATAGACGACGTCCATGGCAGTGACAGTCTTCCTCTTGGCGTGCTCGGTGTAGGTGACGGC
>NW_025964249.1:0-21293 GCF_023055435.1 Haliotis rufescens
ATTCTTGGTTAGGTGATATCACCACATATCATCCTGACAACTCCAGGGTTGTCTCCCCTTGGGGATTCTTGGTTAGGTGATATCACCACATATCATCCTGACAACTCCAGGGTTGTCTCCCCTTGGGGATTCTTGGTTAGGTGATATCACCACATATCATCCTGACAACTCCAGGGTTGTCTCCCCTTGGGGATTCTTGGTTAGGTGATATCACCACATATCATCCTGACAACTCCAGGGTTGTCTCCCCTTGGGGATTCTTGGTTAGGTGATATCACCACATATCATCCTGACAACTCCAGGGTTGTCTCCCCTTGGGGATTCTTGGTTAGGTGATATCACCACATATCATCCTGACAACTCCAGGGTTGTCTCCCTTGGGGATTCTTGGTTAGGTGATATCACCACATATCATCCTGACAACTCCAGGGTTGTCTCCCCTTGGGGATTCTTGGTTAGGTGATATCACCACATATCATCCTGACAACTCCAGGGTTGTCTCCCCTCAGGGATTCTTGGTTAGGTGATATCACCACATATCATCCTGAGAACTCCAGGGTTGTCTCCCATTGGGGATTCTTGTATTGGGACATGCACAGGGGATGACATTCATGGAAAGAAGACACTAGCAGTATGTACAGTGAAGTATAGACTCTACTAGCCAAGTTTGATTACCACCAGTCCGACGCATGAAGCATTCTTGTTGTCAGATGGGGTGTGATATACACTTGTTGAAGCATGTCATCGATCCCAATTGCATGGATCGATGCTCATGATATCAATCACTGGATAGGTTGGTCCAGACTCGATTATTTACAGACCGCCGTCATGTAGCTGGAATATTGCTGAGTGCGGCTTTAACAAACCAAACCAAGCATTGCCACATTACATTATATGACATAACGATGGAACTTAATAGTAGCCATTTATCATTACGATAAATTACAACATAAGGGGGAATATAATAGTGCTGGATTAATGCATGGACAAACAGGGTACAAGTATCAGATGGTCACCTTTCAGCATTATGTAGAACATTATAGCATACCTCTTGATTCTTGATTCTTAAGGGGAAATAGAGTAGGTGATAAGACATGTATACCACATGGAAGTGTGGGGCTGTCCAGGGAGACTGTTGGACCTCTTCAGAATGTTTCATTACAACATAAGGGGAAGTGATATTTGTGTAGGTGATAGAGCATTTATAGCACATGTAATTGTGTTGGTTTGTCCAATGAAGCCGGCAAGTGTAATAACCGTTTGGACAAGGGGACGTAACGTTTGTGGAGTGATAAGTCACATATACCATGTGTGATTGTGTTGGTTTGTCCAATGAAGCCGGCAAGTGTAATAACCGTTTGAACAAGGGGACGTAACGTTTGTGGAGTGATAAGTCACATACACCATGTGTGATTGTGTTGGTTTGTCCAATGAAGCTGGGAACTGTTAAACTGCCTTTGGGAGGAATTTGTTGCTTTGGGCACAAGGGGACATAGATAGATGTAGCTGATTAAGCAGGTATACCATTGTGAACGTATTCGTTTGTCCAATGAGGTGAAGTTGGGGTACTACTTTAAACACCGTAAGGATATTTGACTTAACATTTGTTTGCCTCACTTGAGCAAACATGACCACTTCAGACATTACATTTCATTAGCACATTGTTGGACATGAAACCTGAGGTTATATAACATGTGTAACATTGTGTGTTGTTTAATGCTGCACTCAGCAATATACCAGCAATATGGTGGCACCTTGTCATGCCAAGTCATCTAGCCTACCCTCTGATCCAATCTCCTCTTACGACAATCCTAGGTTGCTGGGGACTTATTCTTTCTTATCCCGAGTTCCTACACTTGACCTCCTTAATGTTGTGGCAGGGTTAAGTTCAAAATCATTGCAAATATCATTCTTGGTGTGTCCTTTGAGGTCTGAAATATTTTTAGGGGTAGCTTTATAGGTCTAGAGTCCATTTCTTGTCCATGTGGCAGTTGGGTGGCCTTGTGGGTAAAGCGTTTGCTCACCATGGGGAAGGTCCAGGTTCAATTCCCACATTCACACGGTCAGTGAAGCCAATTTCAGGTGCCCCCTGCCATGATATTGGGGGAAAACCAACTCATTCACACTAGCTTACTTCCCGACATTGTAATAAGTGCCTTGATAACGATTCTTTGAAATTTGGGGAATTATTTAATACCAGATTTAATGAAATACTAAATGAGTGAGCTGACAAGAGCAAATTCACTCATTCAGTTTCATGGTGCATTAAATTATAGCATCACGGGAATAGAGTCGGTAGTATTGGCATCACACCATCATGGAATAGAGTCAGTAGTATTGGCATCACAGCATCATGGGAATAGAGTCGGTAGTATTGGCATCACACCATCATGGAATAGAGTCAGTAGTATTGGCATCACAGCATCATGGAATAGAGTCGGTAGTACTGGCATCACAGCATCACGGGAATAGAGTCGGTAGTATTGGCATCACAGCATCATGGGAATAGAGTCGGTAGTATTGGCATCACACCATCATGGAATAGAGTCAGTAGTATTGGCATCACAGCATCATGGAATAGAGTCGGTAGTACTGGCATCACAGCATCACGGGAATAGAGTCGGTAGTATTGGCATCACAGCAACATGGGAATAGAGTCGGTAGTATTGGCATCACACCATCATGGAATAGAGTCAGTAGTATTGGCATCACAGCATCATGGAATAGAGTCGGTAGTATTGGCATCACACCATCATGGAATAGAGTCAGTAGTATTGGCATCACACCATCATGGAATAGAGTCGGTAGTATTGGCATCACACCATCATGGAATAGAGTCGGTAGTATTGGCATCACAGCATCATGGAATAGAGTCAGTAGTATTGGCATCACAGCATCATGGAATAGAGTCGGTAGTATTGGCATCACACCATCATGGAATAGAGTCAGTAGTATTGGCATCACACCATCATGGAATAGAGTCGGTAGTATTGGCATCACACCATCATGGGAATAGAGTCGGTAGTATTGGCATCACACCATCATGGAATAGAGTCGGTAGTATTGGCATCACAGCATCATGGAATAGAGTCAGTAGTATTGGCATCACAGCATCATGGAATAGAGTCGGTAGTATTGGCATCACAGCAACATGGGAATAGAGTGGGTAGTATTTGCATCACTGCATCATGGAATAGAGTCGGTAGTATTGGCATCACAGCAACATGGGAATAGAGTGGGTAGTATTTGCATCACTGCAACAAGGGAATAGTGTCGGTAGTATTTGCATCATTGGTATTTTTCAAAACAAAATTACAAGTGCCTGAGACCCTTTAAACTATTTTGTAAGTGTTGCCTCACTACAGGGTAATGTAATGTGAGGGTGGAAATAACACACTTTGTTTACACTCAATGTGCGAGAGCTTGTAAAGATCAGTTACCAGATCAAAATGACTCCAGTTTCTAACATTTCTTAATGGGACAAGAAGAATTGAGGCAGGCAGTGTGTGTTCTTTATCTGCAGAGAGTCACAGCGGTTCATTTTGCTCGGGAAGCTGATGCAGGTTTAATAGCTCTCTGGTACATTCATCTACTGTGCAACGTTATTAGAAATATCTCCTCCATGTTTTTGTCTTCGGTTGCCATGACACCCAAGAGTCTTTTCATATTCCTGGAAGTTTTTGAGTCAGGTAGGCTTCGCTGGCAGCCAGATATGAGAACTGGAAGAGAGTTACCATCTGTCCGTGGGGCTAATTGCGTTCCTATGGTGCGACTTTTCATGCTCAAACACCACAATATTGGCCAGGGATTTGGGAACACTTGAAAGAGTGATTCAACAGTTTCGGGAAATGCATCGAATGCTTTCTCTTTCAAAACAAAGTTTGGAACCAGTATGGTGCAGTGTTGAATAGAGTGAGAGAGTGAGTTGGGTTTAACGCCACTTTGAACAGTATTCCAGTAATATCAAGGCGTGGCATCTTACTGTGGGAGGAAAGCCCGAAGTGATGCAGGTCACAGATGTTTACCACTTCGGTGAAACCCACGGGCATGGGTATGGTACCTGACCCTGAAACATAATCAGAACAAACCAGCATTCGAACCCATGATTATAGGTTCCTGGGGTGCCCAAGGGACGCAACTCTGTAAAGCGCATTGTGGTGTCTTAGACGACTTTGCTCCATGTTGAATAGAGTGTGTATTGATAACATACATTAGTCTCTCATTCAGCTCCTGAAACAATGATATCCAAAAACTTGCATCCAATTCTACATTACTTTAACAAGCCTGGATTTCTTCACTTTCCTCAAACTGACTTCGGACTTCTTTCTATGATGTGTCAAAAGACAATTAAACAACAACAGCCTTATAATGTTTTTATTTCAGAGGTTAACTGTTGAATCAGACTCCCATGTATGGAACTATTTTGATGATTAGCTGCTATCTCTCCTTCCTCTCTGAAGATGCCGGTTAGAATTTGTCTTCAGCAACCCATGCTGAAGAGGTGACTAACAGGATCGGGTGGTCAGGCTCGCTGACTTGGTTGATGCATGTCATCGATCCCAATTTGGTGGATTGATGCTCATGATGTCAATCACTGGATTGTGAGGTCCAGACTTGATTATTGACAGACCGCCATCATATAGCTGGAGTATTGCTGAATGTGGCTTTAAATCACAAACAAACAAACAAAACCCTCTGATTAGAGAAACAGAAGTTGGGAGCAACGATCCATGCTGTCAAGGGTGCGGGATGACCGCTATCAACCCCGAGTCATGGAAACTGACCTCCCGATCTAATTACTAGCCTCTAGTGACCAGCATAGGTTGCTGGGAATCCCTGGGGGCAGAATCGGTGTTTATAAAAAATTGGGGAAAGAAGTCTTTGTATGACAGAAGCTGGAATGTTTTTTGTAGGAAGTCAGAAAGTTTAATTGGCCAAAGACATGCATACTCAACATGCTCAACAGTCAATAAAGAGTTGGCAGGGTCAGCTAAACATGCCAGTATTGGTGTCAAGTTTAAATGAAATCAGTAAAGCTGATCAACCACACGACTAGTTTCAAATACAGAAAACAAACAGTTCTGATGGCACTGTTTCTATTGTTACAGGACAAAGAACAGAAGACAAACTAATTAACTGTAAGACTGACTGAAACCAAAGCAAATAAACAATTATAGTGGTAGTCATTGTTTGTGTTTCAGCTGTCAGAGTACCTTAAGGTCATGACAACACTAGAGTGGCGAGAAGTAGTTGTTTTACAAATATCGTTTGTCTGGTATATAGTACTGTTGACGGAGATGTGATTCGGAGATGTGGTTGGGGCAACTGAGATGCTATCCTAATGTCCTGTTTGTGAAGGAGAGGGTGTGCATTGTCAAAATAATGGTGTCTTGTTCTGGAACTGTTGACTGAGGTTTGTGTATCTTCCACCACTTGACACTTACGTAGATATGATTTTGTTGTAGCATCAACACTCTCGTAGATGTGATGAAGTTGTAGCATCAATACTCACATAAATGATATTGTTTGGGCATGAAGACTCACAAATATTATTTTCACATCAATGTTTATGTAGATGTGGTGAAGATGTTTCATCAACATGATCAACACTTAAGTTGATAAGTTCATTGCCATCAAGACACATTTATGGTGATAAGATTAGGCCGCAGTCATCAAGTGACTGACAAATGATTGTTGGAACTTGTAGGATATGTCAGAATCCTCGCCAGTCAGCATGCCTGTTTTCACTGAACAATGTTGAATGTTCAGCACATCAGACTTAAATAGGAGCTCAGAAGATGGATGGAGATGTTTCAAGGCCATGGCAATCAGCTGGTCAGGGCGTTCTTCGACTGTACAATCTGGTCTGATTCACAGAGGTATTTGGGGAGTGTTCATTCACTGGGTCAGACATGTTGTAGACTCCCTGGCTTCAGATCTTGGTGTACTTTTAACAAGTTCCCCCTCCTTCTCGCAGCAGATGAGGATGTTTGATGTTGATTAACTTCATCATGGAGCCTGTTCAACGAGCTGATTAGCTGGCGATGCTGAATGTGGATAGACTCACTGAACCGGCTTGCAACGAGCAGGGTATATGGTAGAGCGCGGTGCTTCTTGATGGCTAGTCATAAGGAGGAGCTCAGAGTCCTGGCAGACCTAGCACAGGGAATCGGGTCAATGGAACACTTAGCTTCTCTGCTAACTCAAGTTTATTGATGATCAATCTTGGAGACATGATTATCCTAATTACATAGAGACAATATACAGGGCAATAATTATTACTTCTAGTTCTCCATATGGGCACAAGGTCATGGAGCTCCATAATTGTCTCCCTTGAACCAGAGGTGTATCCAGCAAAGCAACGTGTTCCATGACTCTTGGTATATTACCATGGTAACAGTGATAAATACTCCCTGTTCAGATTGAGAAATGACCATTATATGCAATTTAGCAAAATGTACTGTTTCCATGTTCATTTCAAGAATTGACTAGTATATGCACTTTGGCAAAATGTACTATTTCCCTGTTCAGTTCATGAAACGACTAGTATATGCACTTTGGCAAAATGTACTATTTCCCTGTTCAGTTCATGAAAAGACTAGAATATGCACTTTGGCAAAATGTACTATTTCCCTGTTCAGTTCAAGAAGCGACTAGTATATTCTATTTAGCAAAATGTACTATTTCCCTGTTCAGTTCATGAAATGACTAGTATATTCTATGTAGCAAGATAGAATTGGGTTCACAACAAGGACATCTTGAATACTTCACATGAGGCAAAATCGGCATGCTATTTCTTTTGCCCTAAAATTGATCTTTGAAAATGTTTCTCAAATATGAAAGTTCACATATGAAAAGTTATTGATATTTAAGCAAAAGATATTGATATGTACTTAAATTTATTAATTTGATAAAACAATATATTCAGTAAGCATTTATGTTTTGAATGTTGAATAGAACATCAATATTGACATCTCATGAAGCTGGGCAATGGGTCCACACTGATCAGACATTCAGCTGGTGGTGGCAATTTACTTAATACAACCGCATCCTGAATTGATTACAAAAATATGTTAAAATATTAGGACCATGTTCTCACTTGCAAAGCTATTCCCAGGATGTCTGGTTCGGAGCTCAACAAGAAGATGAAAGAAGCACTGCACAGACAGGAGTCATGGCAACAGACTCAATTGTAACTTTATTTTTCTGACAACATTAGGTAGTTTCCGTAAGTTTAGACAAAGAGTATGTTGGTTTGTTCCCTGATGTGCTGGTAGCCTGGCGCTAGGAATGTTGTGAAGCATCATTCTTTGACTCTTTTTGGACATTCTAACTGGATGGTTATATATCTTCCTATGCTTATCACCTAGTGGGGAATCCGGGTTGGAATTGGTCCCTAGTACCCCATGCTTATCACCTTGTGGGGATTCCTGGTTAGAACTGGTCCCTAGAACCCCATGCTTGTCTCCCTGTAGGGACTCCAGGTTAGACTAGGTCCCCAGTACCCCATGCTTGTCTCCCTGTAGGGATTCCAGGTTAGAATTGGTCCCCAGTACCCAATGCTTGTCTCCCTGCAGGGATTCCTGGTTAGAATTGGTCCCTAGTACCCCATGCTTGTCTCCCTGTAGGGATTCCAGGTTAGAATTGGTCCCTAGTACCCAATGTTTGTCTCCCTGTGTGCACCACTGCAGTCAGTGCCGGAGTCAGACCTTGCAGTGTGTGTACCAGGGCGTGCAGTAGGCATTTAGCAGTGCCACAGGGAGCGCACCCACAAGTCCGTGTCAAACTGCATGCGAGCACATAGCTGGGCAACATCTTCAACTCCTCCACGGTTAAAGTCCTACAGAAGGCTGGTATTATGAAGGAGTAAAACAGGAAATTAAGCTAACCATATTATTGAGCTTCATGGGATAAGATGCACACAATTACTACTTGTTCATTCGGAGAGGTCTTCATGTTCATTTGTAAGAATGCTTCATATTCAGTTACACAGTTCTTTTAGCACAGCTTGCTATTAGTGAAATAGATATTGTTTATGCATACATTGAACTTCATACTGCTTGTTGGGGGCACGGGTGGCCCAGTCGTCTAAGGCGCCGCGATTCGCTGTGCAGAGTTGCATCCCTTGTGTATGTCAGATACCTATGATTGTGAGTTCCAATCCTGGTTCGCCCCTATTATGTTTCTAGGTTTGTCAGCACCATACCCGTGCTTGTAGGTTTCTCCTAAGTGGTAAACGTCCGAGACCTGCATCACTTCGGTCTTTCCTCCCACATTAAGCTGACACACCACGATATAACTGGAATAATGTTAAAGCGGCGTTAAACCCAACTCACTCACTCACTCATAATGCTTAGTCATTTCCCAACATAGTTTTGTGTTCAGGGGAAATTACAAAGAGCAACTGCAGTCTGCCACTTTGGCCACTAGTCCGAAGCCTGAGCCAAGCAAAATTCTGTTTGGTCTAGTAAACTCAGCTTATTGTGCTGGGGTCCCCTGCAACTTGTGCTTGCTGTATGATTGAGTGGTTTGGCTCATTGATTGCGTGTCAAAGTACTCTCATGTACACCGATGTACTCAAATATATACTCAACACCGAAAGAAACATGAATACCATACATGTTGGTTAATATACGAATAATTACTCAAGAGATATTTGATTGGTTCGATGCACAAACGAACATACTGGTATGTTGTGTGAACCGACGCTCATGGACACATCACATGTCAAGGCATAGATCCATGTCTCGAGACGCACCATTTGTCTCGTGCAGGATTAGCCTGTAAAGTTTGGAAATCACATACAGTATATCGTGATAAGAATAAAGATGCTGTGGTAACACTTGACTGATTGTTAGTTTTGTCATTAAGTGGTACACTTTGGAAACATCTCTTCTTAACGTACATACTTCTTTATGTTTCTATGGTTTGCGTTTCTTTTGGCTATGAGTATATATAAAACATCAATGCCAGAAAATAATCAATCTCGATTATCCGCCAAAGCAGATTCAAAGGGGCATTAAATGCAAAATAACGAACACCACAGCTGAAAGGAGGTACTCTATTAAAGAAACAATAATATCAACTATATACTTGATAAGAAAGATTTAATGGTAGCATTATGATAATATATGTCGATGTCCAGGACATTTTGCTTTTAAGAACTGAAATATGGCCACTGTTTTCACTACAAACACTCCCGTGTCAGCCATTGCTCACAGAGTTAATCAGCGCCTTGCAGCCTTGGTACAGCGCCATTAGACATTATTGTCGAATAAGTCGAAAAATTCTTTGAAACAGTCATTAGGTTGTGATTTTATTGACTTTCGTAAATGAACATCTGTGAAATTTTCAATACAATTAAAGAAGCCTGAACGGTTACACCCTGCATTGGAAAATATTCTCCATTAGGATTTGAACGCTTTTCATGTGCGTGCTTAATGCTTTATGACATTAACAGTTGAGGGACTTTCAGAATAATGGTTGTGAAAGTGAAATATAACCAGCTGATAACACAGGAACACTTGGACACACCCTCCCTGATAAAACACTCACTATTTCCCACTTATTGCCACAGTGATGGTAATGAAATAGAAAACGTCCCTCTCAAGAAATATTATATAATATTTACAATGATTGTTATCTTAGACGAAGAACTGTTTATTCCCCAGTGTCGGTGGACAATGGATACCAGGACGATACGACTGATAACGATTATTCTTAGGAAGTAAAGGAAGCTCCCAGAATGCCATTGTATGAAATTTTGGAGATAAATGTTTGCGTTATTACTTGCCCCTTGATGTAGGTTATTCTGGGTTCCAGTAGGTCCCCAGTTATCTATGCTTGTTGTAAGAGGTGACTGCATGGATTCGGTGGTCAGACTCGGGACTTTCTAGTATTGAGTTGTCTTCAGTGTCTTTGGGTTTGTTGATTCTTGTCAGGGAATGGTCAGTTGTCCTGCTCGGCCGGAGGGCACGTAACTGACTGCCATGTGACAAGTTCTCCTTCCTTTTCCATCCTTGGAGACATGTTTTATGGATTTGTAGCCTGAATATGTCCTGATAATGTTGTCATGCAGTGCCAATACTCATGGGTTAAACCCTGTTGAGAGAGAGAGAGAGAGAGAGAGAGAGAGAGAGAGAGAAAGAGAGAGAGAGAGAGACTTAACATCGGTTCGGTAAATATGGAATACAGGTAAAACTGCCCGACATTGTCCTGTGTAAATTTCACGCAGCAACTTTGATGCCATTGGAGAGTAGCATGACCTATCGGACATGCACAGTGGTAGGGTTAATAGTAGACTAACCTTTCATCCAAGAAATAAAGTTATCCTTTTTGAAAATAGGTATCTACAAAATACGAAAAAATATCGAAATGGAGCCCAGAACAATGCTTAGTTTCCTAGGCAATATAGACTTGCCAAATCATTCTAGATTAGAGTTGGGTTCATTTATTAATTTTATACTGAAGGGTCTGGGAGAAAGACTATGTTAACCCCATAAAGATAATACTTGTTCTCTTTTTGTTTATTATTGAAAACTAGATCATTTACTGGAATATCAAATTATGGTTCCGTCTCAGAACTGAGAGACCATCACAGAATATGTCTGCCAACCTTTGCATATTTCAGGGGAGTTCCGCCCAATGAAATGGTAGCATTCCAGTTGCTTATTTGCAGCTGTGTTATGTCTGTGTAAAGTTTCAAGCTAATAAATGCGAAACCCAGGGTTTGATGGGGGCACAGACGGCACGATATGCACAGATATGCACGCCCAGAGATTGTTGACGATTTGCTGAGTTTCCAACAAGTCAAGAAAATGATGCCAAAGTTTGGAATGCTGCTTTTTGTCTATGGTGTAAACAGTGATGTGCATGTTTCCAAACAGTTGGCAGTCATTGTGGGTCACTTGGAGGAGGCTCTTGTCAGCTGTCTGAGTTTGAATCCTTGTGTAAACAAACAATAATACATGTTGCAGCTGTTTTTGTGGTTTGGCTGTTTGTCAAATAAAAAGATTGACATTCTGATGTACTGTAGATGTGACCTCGGACATGTTGGAGTTGTTTGTTTGTTTATTGTTTAAGGCAGCACTCATCATCATCATCATCATCATCATCAGCAGCATCATCATCAGCATCAGCATCATTATCAGCATCAGCATCAGCATCAGGATTATCATCATCATCATCATCATCAGCATCATCATTATCATCATCATCATCATCATCATCATCATCAATCTTTACATCATCAGACCACCTCTCTGGTCTAGTGGATAGGGCAACTGCCTAAAGAGCGGAAGGTTGGGGGTTTGATCCCCGGCCTAATTATACCAAATGATGTTAAAAGATGGTACTTGCCGTGCCCTACCTGGCATGAATGGGATTAGCACTGAAAAACCAGCATAAGTCTGGACTGGTAGAAGCTGCCACATTCACGCATGCATGTCGCTATATCATCATCATCACCATCATCATCATCATCATCATCATCATCATCATCATCATCATCATCATCACCATCATCATCATCATCATCATCTTCACCTTCATCATCATCATCATCATCATCATTAGGAACCTGCATTATGAAAGCTGACTAACATAAAAACAGGTGCTTGTTATCATAAACAACATAATTAACACATGTGTCTCAGGTTAAGGAATATTTTCAAGGATACCTTGTCAAGTTTCTCATCACACGAGACACAAGCTGTTTACACTGCACCCCCTTTGACTACTCAGTGTCAGCAGCTATTCGTACAACATAGATGTCTTTGAGACGAGCATTTTCGAATATTTATCTTTTATTACCACTTCCTGGAACCAAGCTCTGGTTTGTATACATGAGTTGAAGGCTCGACCAGATGATTCCTGGTTTTGAAGGGTCTTTGACTGAGTCTTTGACTGAGTCAGTAACGTGCCTGTCTTTGGGTTCTTTCATGGCAACAGTTATCAAGTGCATGATAACAATATCGGTGAGATCTGTCGTCCGAGTTGTGCCAGAACAACCCTACGTGGAATAATCTGGCGGCTTAGTGCAGCTGTGTGCAGAGTCGGTGCAGAGTCGGTGCAGAGTCGGTGCAGAATTTGCTCGTCATGGATACAGGGTGCATGCAGATAAGAAGCAAGGCGATAATATTTTGGCTGTACAGGAAATGCTTGTATCATAATTGGGTGTACCACAGTGGTCAGTGGAATACAAATTAGCTCTGGTGTAGAAATGCACCTAATAGGCAAGAATGCAGGAAATTAATATCATCAGTAAAAGTTCGAGTTGAGGTGAGGTGAGGTGAAATTGGGTTTAACGTCGCGTCCAAGATTATTGCACTTATATAGCGACGTGCATGCACGTGTATGTGTGTGTGTGGCTGCTTGTACTAGTCCGGACTGATGCCGATTTATAGTGCTAGCTCACTGAGATACCATGCCGCAGTTTAACATGAATACCCCACTCAGACACAGTATACTGACTCCGAGCCGACCAGTCCTTGTTTTAGCCCCTTAATGCCGAGCGCCAGACAGGGTAACAACAAGTACAATCTTTTAACGTCTTTTTGTATGACGCGGCCCGGGATCGAACCCCGGACCTTCCGCTCTCCGGGCGGACGCTCTACCACAAGACCACGGAGGCGGTCCCGAGTTGAGTATAAACCTATTAAGTGTCAGTGATGCTTGTTTCAAGTTAAGTGGAGTTATTCTCACTTGACTGTGTGCTGCACTGTCACACACTATGTCGACGTACGATTGTTCTTTTCCGAAAAGGGGGCGGTCGGGTAGCCCAGTCGGTAGGCATTTGCTCGTCACGCCGAAGACCCCGGTTCCATTCCCAACATGAGTACAATGTGTGAAGCCCATTTCTGGTGTCCCCCGCCTTTATATAGCTGGAATATTGCTAAAAGCGGCGTAAAACCATACTCACTCACTCACTCACTTTTCCGAAAAAATTTCATCCTTAATAATGAACGTTCAGGTCTGAAAGTTTTCCATCTGATAAAATCCAGTTTCAACATAATCAACTCTCTCACTCCATCTAGGTATGCATCTGCATCCCTAGCTTCATCAATCATTGTGAAGTGGGATTCGCTTGACAAATGAATTTCTTTAAGGGTATCTATGCAATTTGTTTGTTTAGCGCCACACTGAACAACATTCCAGATATATATCTGTAAATATATGAATCTGGACCAGACAATCCAGTGATTGATATCATGAGCATCGAGCTACGCAATTGGGATACAATGACATGCATCAACCAGCTCAACAAACCTGACACCGATTCCATTAGCCGCCTTTTCCAACAAGCATGGGATGCTGAAGACCAATTCTAACCCAGATCTTCATGGGGATTATTTTTTTAAGTAAAGATAGGGGTATGTCTCAAGACTAAGGAAATTATTTTTCTCCTACATTGAACTTTTGGAACTGCTCCCTAAGCACCCAAACATCTTTCTGGAATCTAAACACTAGATATGACCTTACTGAAAAAGCAAAACATTTGTAGGATTTTTGTAAGCATCTTTATGTGAAATAAACAAATAAGAGAATGGATACAGTTTATATCATGTCTAAATCAGAGCATAAGATTGTAGGATTTCTAGAAATGGCTTTGTTATGGATTAAAGTCTTGTGTTGGGTTACACAAGCCAAAGATCAAGGGTTCTTGTCGGCAAGACACCACAGTAGGCCTAACCACCCTCTTCGGTAGTAGGTGTGACACAAGCCAAAGATCAAGGGTTGTTGTCGGCAAGACACCACAGTAGGCCTAACCACTCTCTTCAGTAGTAGGTGTGAACATTGTGTCTGGAAGCCTTACAGGCCTTCATGTGATGTTTGTGTGGCTGAAAATTGTTGTTTTTATCTCAACATGTCCATTATTCCGGTTTCTGAACCAACATTGTCATTGTTTTTCTTGGCGGAGTTTCTCTCCTGGATAGAGGGATAATTATACCCAGAAAACTTATCTAGTTTCTCATTGAGGCTCAAAATGAAGGGAGCCTTGCATACAATAAACATTTTCACCAAATACCACAAATGGTTTGAAACAGTTTCGTAAACAGATGGTTTGAAACAGATGAGAAAATGTTTTATTCAGCTTCTCAAACAGATGGTTTCATGGTTGGTAAAAATGCCTTGGAGTTGGTATAGTGCCTTGAATTAAGATGGTTGCATGGTTGGTAAATCGTGCTTTGAATTAAGATGGTTTCATGGTTGGTAAAAATGCCTTGGAGTTTGTATAGTGCCTTGAATTAAGATGGTTTCATGGTTGGTAAATCGTGCTTTGAATTAAGATGGTTTCATGGTTGGTAAAAATGCCTTGGAGTTTGTATAGTGCCTTGAATTAAGATGGTTTCATGGTTGGTAAAAATGCCTTGGAGTTTGTATAGTGCTTTGAATTAAGATGGTTTCATGGTTGGTAAAAGTGCCTTGGAGTTTGTATAGTGCTTTGAATTAAGATGGTTTCATGGTTGGTAAAAATGCCTTGGAGTTTGTATAGTGCCTTGAATTAAGATGGTTTCATGGATGGTAAATCGTGCTTTGAATTAAGATGGTTTCATGGTTGGTAAAAATGCCTTGGAGTTTGTATAGTGCCTTGAATTAAGATGGTTTCATGGTTGGTAAAAATGCCTTGGAGTTTGTATAGTGCCTTGAATTAAGATGGTTTCATGGTTGGTAAAAATGCCTTGGAGTTTGTATAGTGCCTTGAAAATGGTTGGTAAATCGTGCTTTGAATTAAGATGGTTTCATGGGGATGGTTGGTAAAAATGCCTTGGAGTTTGTATAGTGCCTTGAATTAAGATGGTTTCATGGTTGGTAAAAATGCCTTGGAGTTTGTACAGTGCTTTGAATTAAGATGGTTTCATGGTTGGTAAAAATGCCTTGGAGTTGGTATAGTGCTTTGAATTAAGATGGTTTCATGGTTGGTAAAAATGCCTTGGAGTTTGTATAGTGCTTTGAATTAAGATGGTTTCATGGTTGGTAAAAATGCCTTGGAGTTTGTATAGTGCTTTGAATTAAGATGGTTTCATGGTTGGTAAAAATGCCTTGGAGTTTGTACAGTGCTTTGAATTAAGATGGTTTCATGGTTGGTAAAAATGCCTTGGAGTTTGTATAGTGCTTTGAATTAAGATGGTTTCATGGTTGGTAAAAGTGGGTTTGGAGTTTGTATAGTGCTTTGAATTAAGATGGTTTCATGGTTGGTGTATAGTGCTTTGAATTAAGATGGTTTCATGGTTGGTAAAAATGCCTTGGAGTTTGTATAGTGCTTTGAATTAAGATGGTTTCATGGTTGGTGTATAGTGCTTTGAATTAAGATGGTTTCATGGTTGGTGTATCGTGCTTTGAATTAAGATGGTTTCATGGTTGGTAAAAGTGGGTTTGGAGTTTGTATCGTGCTTTGAATTAAGATGGTTTCATGGTTGGTAAAAGTGGGTTTGGAGTTTGTATAGTGCCTTGAATTAAGATGGTTTCATGGTTGGTAAAAGTGGGTTTGGAGTTTGTATAGTGCCTTGAATTAAGATGGTTTCATGGTTGGTAAAAGTGGGTTTGGAGTTTGTATCGTGCTTTGAATTAAGATGGTTTCATGGTTGGTAAAAGTGGCTTTGGAGTTTGTATAGTGCTTTGAATTAAGATGGTTTCATGGTTGGTAAAAGTGGGTTTGGAGTTTGTATAGTGCTTTGAATTAAGATGGTTTCATGGTTGGTAAAAGTGGGTTTGGAGTTTGTATAGTGCTTTGAATTAAGATGGTTTCATGGTTGGTAAAAATGCCTTGGAGTTTGTATAGTGCTTTGAATTAAGATGGTTTCATGGTTGGTAAAAATGCCTTGGAGTTTGTATAGTGCTTTGAAGTAAGATGGTTTCATGGTTGGTAAAAGTGGGTTTGGAGTTTGTATAGTGCTTTGAATTAAGATGGTTTCATGGTTGGTAAAAGTGGGTTTGGAGTTTGTATAGTGCCTTGAATTAAGATGGTTTCATTGTTGGTGTATAGTGCTTTGAATTAAGATGGTTTCATGGTTGGTGAATCGTGCTTTGAATTAAGATGGTTTCATGGTTGGTAAAAGTGGCTTTGGAGTTTGTATAGTGCCTTGAATTAAGATGGT
Source organism: Haliotis rufescens (assembly GCF_023055435.1). Classification (NCBI taxonomy): domain Eukaryota; kingdom Metazoa; phylum Mollusca; class Gastropoda; order Lepetellida; family Haliotidae; genus Haliotis; species Haliotis rufescens. The sequence goes on from NW_025964249.1 coordinate 16,098, forward strand.
TTCATGGTTGGTGTATCATGCTTTGAATTAAGATGGTTTCATGGTTGGTGAATCGTGCTTTGAATTAAGATGGTTTCATGGTTGGTAAAAGTGGCTTTGGAGTTTGTATAGTGCCTTGAATTAAGATGGTTTCATGGTTGGTGTATCATGCTTTGAATTAAGATGGTTTCATGGTTGGTGAATCGTGCTTTGAATTAAGATGGTTTCATGGTTGGTAAAAGTGGCTTTGGAGTTTGTATAGTGCCTTGAATTAAGATGGTTTCATGGTTGGTGTATCGTGCTTTGAATTAAGATGATTTCATGGTTGGTGAATCGTGCTTTGAATTAAGATGGTTTCATGGTTGGTAAAAGTGGCTTTGGAGTTTGTATAGTGCCTTGAATTAAGATGGTTTCATGGTTGGTGTATCGTGCTTTGAATTAAGATGATTTCATGGTTGGTGAATCGTGCTTTGAATTAAGATGGTTTCATGGTTGGTAAAAGTGGCTTTGGAGTTTGTATAGTGCCTTGAATTAAACTTCTATCGTGAGTCAGGATATCATAACATTTTATGTTGTGGTGTCCACGGACCCCTCCATGAAGACCCTCAGAAGATGGATGAAGGAACTAGTTCAGGCTGCTGGATGAGAGTGATGACATGTTGGTCGAGGATGGATGGATGTCCAGTGGCACAATAAACTATCCGGAGCACGCGGTCAGAAGTACCAGTCAGTGTTGCTGTGTTACACAGGATAGCCTTCCTATATTTTGTTGAACATCAAAAACTAAAACCAAACTACAAATATTTGTGTGAACAAAGATGGCAGAGCCTGCTGAGGCTATCCCACCATCAGCTTCCAAATTCAATTACCGCCCAAGTTGTTTCTTTTCGAGTTAGTTTTGAATTTGAAGTCTGTTTAACCATTTTCGACCACCTACATTAAATTTTGACCAAACATTTTGTGAAGCAACTTATGACAAAGGAAGGGACTGAAGCATCACATGCAGTGTTTCTGGACCTCATGTGGATCTGCTGTGTAGGAAAGATGGACCTTTACATAGTTATAACCCAGGAGGTACGGGGTATGCAGCCCATGTGTGTCTTGAGAGGTGACATGTCGGATCGGGTGGTCAATCTTCCCAAGGCAAGGGAGATAACTGTCTGTAAAAGTCCAGTTTCCACCCTTGCTGAACTAGGCTGGAATTTCGGTGTCTCGAATGTCGGATCGGGTGGTCAATCTTCCCAAGGCAAGGGAGATAACTGTCTGTAAAAGTCCAGTTTCCACCCTTGCTGAACTAGGCTGGAATTTCGGTGTCTCGAATGTCGGATCGGGTGGTCAATCTTCCCAAGGCAAGGGAGATAACTGTCTGTAAAAGTCCAGTTTCCACCCTTGCTGAACTAGGCTGGAATTTCGGTGTCTCGATTGTCGGATCGGGTGGTCAATCTTCCCAAGGCAAGGGAGATAACTGTCTGTAAAAGTCCAGTTTCCACCCTTGCTGAACTAGGCTGGAATTTCGGTGTCTCGAATGTCGGATCGGGTGGTCAATCTTCCCAAGGCAAGGGAGATAACTGTCTGTGTCATTACGACTGGACTAGTCAGTGAACAGCCTTGCCCAGGGAAGATGTGGGTGGTCAGACTCGTTGACTTTGTTGATTGTGTGTTATCGTATCCCAATTGTGTGGATCAGTGCTCGTAATATCAATCACAGGATTGTCTGTCCAAGATTCAATTATCGCCATCAAAACGCTGAGTGTGGCGTGAAGCAGCAAACCAAATGTATTGTAGCCGTGTGCAGAATCAGCTTGACATTCCTCTGAATGCATCTAGGGTATTTAAAAAATCGGTGTTTACTAATCCTCACATTTTTGTCGAGTTGGAAATGGAGAGCTCTTGATGTAAGCTGGCAGCAAACGTTTTTGTTCTTGTCTGTGCAATAGAATGTCGCTATGGTAACCATATAGACACAGTTGCAGATCCTTGCCTATGGAGTCAAGTGACAGCTAATCCGACAACCATCTTTGATGTTTTGTTTATATTTCTTACATGTAGTTAACCTGTATTGTAGTGAGATTTTACAAATAGTGGTAAAATGTTACACTAACTCACTCCAGGCTCTAGCTCCCAGGGATTTATCCCAAAATGAACAAAAAATATTAATAACAGATGCAAATAGAAGTGACAGGACCTCTCTGTAATCATGAGAAATATCTACTAAAAGCAGAGTCCACCTTTGGCACCCATCACAAACACATGCAAAGGCATGTAAAATGTTTACCTGAAAAAACATGGGAACATATGGTACTTGTAATTGGAATGAGTAAAGCCTTGAATGTTGTAAACAACTTTTTAGGAAGAGTTGTATGATGATCTTTGAAAATACAGATTGCATCCACTGCAGAAAAGGTGTGTGCATGTTTACGAATTAATGCTGCTATTTCATAATTTGGTTCTTTCAGTACATAATCACGTAGTAAACACAATGCTGCCAGGTCTTCTAGCTGGCAGTTGTAGATTCATCCAGTTCTCATATTTTGGCAAGTCTAGATTGATTTGGCTTCTAACAGTGAAAACATTCTGTAAGCTCCATTCTCTTATGTATTTGGGGCAGGGTAGCCTAGTGGTTAAAGCGTTCGCCTATTTCTGGTGTCCACCCCCTGCTGTGATATTGCTGGAATATTGCTAAAAGGGGCGTATAACAATACTCACTCACTCACTATTATGTATTAAAAGACAATTCAACAATACAGATCCTAAAATGTTTTCTTTTTGGAGAATAAATGTTAGTCCACCCAGACAAAAGTCCCAAGCAAAGTCCCAAGCAAGTCTACCATACTTTGGCAAATCTCGATCCTTTCAAATTTTGAAAATAAGGAGATTCTCCTTGCGCCTTTCTATTATATAATAAAGACAATTTAACCCCAAACAAATTCTATAATATTTTAAAAATATTTAGAGACAATCTTCGTCTACCCAGAAACTTCAGTTATTGAAAAAGTTTGACATGGACACCGATGCCTCGTGTGTCTGCCAACTGGTACATGGACCTGGCCTTGGCGGCAAGATGTCGGACATAGTTTAGACGATTGTTTACATCACCTGAAGCCATTATTCACAGAGACGGAAGGCTTTGCTGGAACATCCGCAGGTACTCATGTTTTCACAAGAACAAATAGACCTCTCTGAACATTAGCTGGTATGAGTTGTGGCTATCTCACTGCTTCACTTTGTGACGGGAATGCACTCAGTCACTCGACCACAGAGTATGAGTGAGTATGGTTTTACGCCATTTTTAGCGATATTCCAGCAATATCACCGGCAGGGGACACCAGAAATGGGCTTCCCATTGTACCCATGTCGGGAATCGAACCCAGGTCTTCGGCATGACGAGCAAACGCTCTAACCACTAGGCTATTTGACCCCCCCCCCCCCTCCCCCCCAAACATAGAGTATGACATTCAAGACTTGGCTTGAGGCACTTGAATGAACTTGTTGGCATGAAAATCAAGTTGCACCAAACAAAACCAGGTTGATATATGCTCATGGGTTTGACCAAAGTGCTAAGCATCTCTACGGACTTTACTCCATGCTGGAACTGAAAATAGTCTTGATTATCCACTAAAACAGATTCCATTGGGGGTAATAGGCAAAATAATGGATCACTGAAAATCAGTGATGACAGCAGGTGCTTGTGAGCACTCACTAAAACCACCTTGCTTGCCTGTGTGGGAAGACATAGTCTCAGTATGAGATGACACCAAAGTAGCTTATGACATCATTGATGTTTCTTGAGGCTCAGGAATTCCTATTCACTTGTCGTCCTCAAGGACTGCCTCTGTGGTCTAGTGATAGAGTGTTCGCCCGGGAGAGCGGAAGGTCCGAGGTTTGATCCCCGGCCGCGTCATACCAAAAGACGTTAAAAGATGGTACTTGTTGTTACCCTGTCTGGCGCTCGGCATAAGGGGCTTAAACAAGGACTGGTCGGCTCGGAGTCAGTACACTGTGTCTGAGTTGGGTATTCATGTTAAACTGCGGCATGGTATCTCAGTGAGCTAGCACTATAAATCATCATCAGTCCAGACTAGTACAAGCAGCCACACACACGTGCATCCACTTCGCTAAACAAGTGCAATAATCTTGGACAGGAGGTCAAACCCCATTTCACCTCACACCTCGTCCTCAAGACTTCAACGGTCCAGCCAATCCTTCTACCCAGGATGCTCGGTGTGACCAGAAGGTGACCTTACTGTGACCCAAGTCTGTCAACTTGAGACATTGCAGCCAGCCCAGAAATACCTACAAGTGTTTTAGCACTGCAAAATAGGCTAAGCCTTTAACTCCGAAGACACAGGTGTATGTTTTTTTAAGCATTTGGAAAAGAATGAGAGGAACATGGGAAAATTGTGTTTGTTGTTTTTCTGACAAATTGTATTTGACTGTCAAATTAAGGGTGTTTTCGGAACAGATTGGGGCATTGTTTGTTTGTGTACTTGATTATTTTTTAATACTGTCTAAATATAGGTTTAGAATTTGAATGAAATCTGTAGAGAGGTTGTCGATTATGGTTCAGAAGTGAATCATCAATCTGAATAAATTGATCCCCTGATGTATACAAGAATATAACATGTAACCCGTGGTGAATATGGTTGATATTGATGCGTTGGTTGTTACATTGCCAGATTACACATGAAAGTCATAACATGTAGGTGTAAGAAGAAGGTAATGTTATTACGTGAAAGTTATGATATAACTTTGTATATTCGTATAACATGTAGATAATAGCATGAAAGTATAACATGTAGTTGTTTGTTTGTTGTTTAACGCCACACTCGGCGATATTCCAGCTATATGATGGCGGTCTGTAAATAATCGTGTCTGGACCAGGCAATTGACATCATGAGCATCGATCCACACAATTGGGATCGATGACATGCATCAACCAAGTCAGCGAGCCTGACCACCCGATCCTGTTAGTCGCCTCTTACGACAAGCATAGTCGCCTTTTACGGCAAGCATGGGTTGCTGAAGACCTATTCTCTACCCAGATCTTCACGGGTCAACCAACATGTAGGTATAACATGAATGAGCATTTGTGAAAGAACTCAAGCACCCAAGCATTAAAATTGTAACGTTATACTACCTTCACTTTGGACCTTTTACCGTCCTAACTTGAAGGTTATACTGTACTCTGTGGTATCCGTGAGATACGCAGATATACAC
>NW_025964250.1:0-21242 GCF_023055435.1 Haliotis rufescens
AACCTGGGAAACCGTTTTAACTGACAAAATATCATAATTTTGAAACCAATGTAACACACTTTTTATCACTAAAACTTAAAAGGAAGATCTGTTGCATCATTATCGAAAGTTGTTGCCTGAGAACCAATTGTTATTTACAGCCTGATCAGTTTATGTTAGTGCCACAACGGTGTATGTATTAACAGAAAATATTTCATCCTTGAGTGGATACACATATTTTTTATGTATTGATATGTCTTTCAGAATGTTTTGGCAAATACTGCCTCTCTTATACTGTGTTGTATGTTACTTGTACATAAACCCAAAGAGTTGTAAAACAATGCTATTTTATTCATGTCAGCATCTCATTGCTTGTGTCATTACAAGAACATTGCACATGTTCTAAAATATCATTGTCATTGTCATGATGTTTATGCAAACTGGTATTTTGTAAAGCTTTAAAAATGGCCAAAATGTAATGTTAGTCTAGCTGTAGAATTACTGGTTTTATAAGAAATGAAAGGGAAATATTAATTAGAATTAATTTGAATTTTGGTATTACTTACACTAGTTGATCTATTTTTAGACACATTGTCTTTGCATAACAGCTTGCATCATATGAGCACATTGTAATTGGTGCTTTGTTTATACTTATTTAATGATTATTGATGTCATTTATACTAATTTAATCATTGACACTATGTACATATGTTGGATCTCATTATTGAGATCTTGAAGCTAGTCCATTCGTTTTGAGATGGTTAGTCATGGTACTGATAGGATAATACCCAGATCCAAATCATAGCTATACAATGTCTGACTTTTTATTTATTAATAATCTGTTATTTTATTTATTTTTATTTCAAAAGTGAGCAGGTTGTCCAAAAACTTAACCTTTAAAGAACCCCATTCATTTGCTCTTTGAAATTGCTTTTGTTATTGTCTAGATTTCTGATATTGAATAGATTTTGTGTTATATAGGTTATATTTACTTTAAATGGCAAACAGTATTGTGTCATAATAAGCTCACTATTAGCACTAATATAAGTAACATGTAAACCACTGTATATCTGTGAAGGACATGATGGTCTTTGAAGGTAACACATGTTGTCATTTTGGCACAGAACTTGTCCTCCTTACCTTTAATTTGAAAACAGATCTCATGAACAAAATAATCTTGCTGACCAGAGCACTGTATGTATTATCTCTCCTTGCCGCCATGTGGATTCCAAGGCAAAATACATTGAACAACCTTAATATGCTTGTCATACACGTCAAAAAAGGCATCCTCGATTATCCAGTGTATTGTGTCCCTGTTCTATTATGATTAACACCTTGGACCAGTTTGCCACTATCACTCCTGGGTTGAATTATTAAACATAGCTGTCCATTTGTCCAATCAAATTACTCTCACAAATGTACGTGAACATCCGGGGTAGAATTGGTTTTCAGCACCTTACAGGATTCGGGTGGTCAGACTCGCTGACTTGGTTGATGCAGGGTGATCGTATCCCATCTACGTGGATCGATGCTGATGATATCAATCACTGGATTGTTGGAACATCGTTGGAACCACAAATATTTGGAAAATGTGTAGGAATCTAAGTGGAAAGGGGACATAAAGTACCTATTATATTATTTTATGTTGCCTAGTTTTATAACTTTCCATGTAAACATTACTCAGATTATCTGCTGAGATTATTGTTATATTGTAAGTGAAGGAAACGCTATGCCTAAAGTAATGTTGTCTGACAGCTGTAGACTAACATCATATCTCTAAAATGAACATATTTTACCGAAAAGACAGTTGTTAGATTATCTTTTTAAAATATAATAAAAAGGAGCCCAGAGATACTTCATTTTCTGAACTACAGTTATCTGGACTTGCCCACTATTATTGACTTGCTTGGACTGTATGGTAGACTATGACAGCCGTATAACCAGTGTTTGAAGCTAGGCACGTTTAGAAGCTACCATAATTTATGTATAACGATATACCCATGCAATGTATTGCCACAAATGCTTCAAGCCAACTCGCATGAGTAACTTTAGAATGTAAGACACTGCATCAAGCTTTGCATTCTCTGGATACTGGTTACAAATATGAGACCAATAGAGTGCGTTAGGATATTTTATTGATCTTTCTCCATGGTAACCATTCAGCCATTTTGTATTACTGTGTAAAAACATGACAATGTATTTAAGTTTGTACACAGCTGATTATGTTTGTGATTAACACGGACTAATAAACTATCAGGACAATTTTGGTTGATGTTATTACTGATGTCACGATGTGGCAGGTGACTGGAATGTTTATTTGTTTGCCACAACATGCTGCCTGTTGATAGAGCAAGGATGGGCAACAAAACTGTTGATTGACTGAATAAGCATACAGGATGTGCTGGGGTTATGCTGGTATAGTCAGTCATTGGTTTGTCAGCGGCAGTCTTAATATTATGTTTTGATGTCGAGATTGTGTAGAAACCTGATGTAGGTTTTCCAACATGGCATGGGTGATATGATAGCTATCGGTCACATTGTGTGGTATTGTGATTAGACTTGTTGGAGCGGTGCTCATTTTCTATATGGCTGGTTTACAATCTCTTACTGCGATATATTTATCTATTATGAATTACTGAAACAAATTTCATTCAACCCCCCTCACATGTATTAACAAAGATCAACACCATACAAGGATCAGTTTCTGTATATATAGAGGTGGTTTGGTGGCCTAGTAGTAAAAGTAGTCACTCATCGCCCCGAAGGCCCAGACTCCATTTCCTTATACTGATTGAATCCCATTTTAGGCTCTCTCGCCCTCTTTCGTACAAGCAGGGGTAAATAACCTGTGGAAAATGGACAAACTTGAGGGACGTGCGGTGATCAGGAACTTGCAGACACCGTCTTAACACCGAAAGCCACCATGAAGATATGAGTACAACACCAGGCAAGCCTGTGCTTCCTTTAAGAGGATGACAGCACAGTTTAAGCTTCAAAGGGGGGTCTTGATAACGATCACCGTCCTGGAAGTCCTGTCACATGAGCAACACAAGAAATGATCCAGGATTCCTTGATATATTAATGACTGACCGGCGAATGACTGAACGTCTGAACAGTGGAAGCATTTGACATCACGGCCATAAAAAAGACAAAGGATGTCCAATCAGCTGGAAAGGTTATGGTCCCGTGTTAAAGATACTGAGAGTGTCATCATGGTGGACTATCTTCCCAGGCCGGAGCATGTTATGCTGCAATTGCGGCAATTATTGAATGAAATTAGGACAAGGAGACGTGAGAGGCCGAGTAAAGACGTACTGTTTCATCAGGACAATGCACCAGTGCACAAATCAGTCATTGCCATGGCTTCAAACCCCGAGTCATCGCCTCCATTCTCCTGATTTGACTCCGTCAGACGTCCAACTGTTTCCAAACATCAAGAAACACTCTTGCCGAAACCCATTTCGACTAGACTCACAGCATCTGTGGAGAACCTTTTGGATCGCCAAGATAAGAACTTTACAAAACTGGGATAAAATCCTGCAACATCGTTGGCAAAGTGTATCAATGGGGAAGGTGGTTATGTTGAAAAATAATATCATTTAAATGCCTTTAGGTCAAGTCTTTTTGTTTGAGGTTCAGGACGTTTCAATCATCTCTCGTACAAGCGTCTGAAAGACATATTCACTCTGTAGTGGTACTTGCATTATGCCGACTAATGCGTTTTTTCGCTCAAACACTCACTTGCAAACAACGGACTGAAATGTGCTTGTATGTGCATGCGTGTGTCACTCCCTAACTTTTGTTACTTGAAGGTTATTATATGGCCGTTTTCATATCATACCCCATATCAACCCGAGACCTTCGTATGGGTTGATATGGGGTATATGAAAATTCTATATAATGACCCTTTTATCATATGCCATACCTTTGTAAAGCCATATCAGCCCGGCAGTGGATACAATACGATGTCTGGTTATTCCACCCCCTGTGATATGACCGTCTGTATGTTGGCTCTCGCCACATGCAAAATGCCTCAAATCATTGATACGTGTATGATAAAAATAACTTATATCATCTCTAAAAACGTTTCACCCCAGATACCATCTTAGAATCTGAAGCTGGAACTAATGACACCAAAATTGACATGCATCAACCAAGTCGGCGAGTCTGACCACCCAATCCCGTTAGTCGCCTCTTATGACAAGAATAGTCGCATTTTACAGCAAGCATGGGTTGCTGAAAACCTATTCTACCCGGATATTCACGGGACAGCTACATTGTGAATTGTATCTGACAGTGACATGAACAGTCAAACGCGGTGGTATAATTTAGTGCAGGGAAATGATTATAACGATGCAGGCGTTGTTACAACTGTATAACATCACGCTACCGCCCAAAAAGTACTGCTGTCCTCACACCACAGATGTTACAATATTTGGGGCAATACTCGTGTGCCGAGGCTTCATCGGAGCATATGTCACTTGTATCGTCGAGCCACTTGCAGCTGATGCCGTCCATATCTTTGCATCCTGAAAACGTTGTGGCGACAGTAGTTGTTGTCGTCGTCGTTGTAGTCGCAGTAGTAGTAATTGTTGATGTTGTTACGTCCGAAAGTAACGAGAAATGTGATATAAAACTGGCTGCGTTTCCTCTCAGTATATATGATTTCTTGGTCACCTCTCCTAAATCTATGACCTCAAGAATTGATTCCAAGTGTTTCCATTAGTTCGCTTCTGTTATTTGGATGTGGTATGGTTATTTATAACATATATTCTACGTTACATAAAAATAACCATAAGTAAGAACACGAAGTTCACGTAGAGATGGGGTGTCGGACATTTCGATTTGGTCAAGATATCCAGTTTGTTTGGCTATAACTCAAACATTAGCTGGCACGTTTTTGCTCTCAGTCGATTTGGTCCGTTGTGGCATTGGTCCTGTTGACTGTTTTCGTTAGGTGTACTTACCGCATAAATCGCAAAAGTTCTGACAGTGAGTCAAGGCCCACGACGCATACTGTGTACACACAGACTTGCCGTACGATGAGCAGTCCTTTAAGTTATCCAAACAAAATTCATCTGAAGCAAAATAAAGAAACGAAAATGGTAACGGAAATGAAAACGTCCCGTAACATTTTCTAGCGTTCTTGAGCAATATTATGACATGCACCGAAACAGTCTGATTTCTGTCCTATTTTTACCTATTAGAAGAGTACTGTTTCTTCCTTTCCTTCATCCATAATAATTTTGTGCAGCAATTATTTATATGGAAATTTATTTATTTAATGAAGAGTTGAGTGAAACCGTTTACCGTTTTTTCCTGAAACTCAAGTCACACCATGCAGTGTTTTTTACCAACGGCATGTTTATATGTTAAAAAGTATAAAGATAACCATTCACATTCACATCCAATATTCTTCTGTGAAGAATCGGCCCCTGACCGTCGGTGGCACGCGTGAACGACTTAACAATGTGTCGTCAAATTGAGATTGAAATGACAGTCGTGTTCCAATTGACTGGTAATATATTACTACTGCTCTATCGTTATTTGGCTTATAAAAACATTCCCTTAGAGCCGTATTACAAATAATCTTCATCATAGCCCGGTTTGTTAGAAATGTATAACAGACTTTCACTTACATGTTGTTGTGTCGTCAGTAAGTGTCTGTTAAGGTTAAACGCCGCTATGAACTGTATTTGAGCTACATCATGGCGTGTTAGCGTAATGTGGAGGAAAAGACGAAATAGCGTAGACATTTTACCACGTAAATGTTAAAAAGAATCAAACCAGGTCGAATCAAAGACTTATGTACCCGGTCATACTAAAGGGCGTATGTTTGCACAGCGAAATGCGGCACCTTAGACCGCTTTGTCAAACTTGACTGTTGATACTAAATTAACGTATTGCTTTTTTAATTCTTTTCTTTCATTCAAATGTCAAGCTATTCCATTTTTTCTCAAATGTTCACCGTACTGAACGTGCCCGTTTATGGCGTAGGGTATCACAGAAGTCATACCTTTCTATATACAGGCGTGTACCCTGTCCTTACAAGTACAACCCAAACCGGTGCACCATTTAAAGAACTCGCCCAGCTGTTGTAGTGCCATATTATGTGGCCAGCTAGGGTACTTTTCTGTGTTCTGAATTTCGCCAGAATATATTGCTGTTGTACCATCCACGACAACTACACCTTCAGCGTTAATGTCTGCACCTGAACTATACATTTCACATACCGCAGAAACCACAATACTGCTTGCGTTTCTGACGCGCCCACACGCCATACTGACTACACGCCGACTTGCCGTACAGGTGACAGTTAGGTTCCTCGTCACCACACATGGTGAGATGTGTATCTGAAACACAGACCTTACGTTAGTGTTCTCTGGGTGGCCATATGTCTGTGAATATCCCAGTGTTCTCTAGGTGGGCATATGACTGTGAATATCCCACTGTTCTCTAGGTGGTCATATGTCTGTGCATATCCCAGTATTCTCTGTGTGGTCATATGTCTGTGAATATCCCAGTGTTCTCTAGGTGGCCATATGTCTGTGCATGTCCCAGTGTTCTCTAGGTGGTCATATATCTGTGAATGTCCCAGTATTCTCAAGGTTGTCATATGTCTGTGCATATCCCAGTGTTCTCAAGGTGGTCATATGACTGTGAATATCCCAGTATTCTCTAGGTGGTCATATGACTGTGAATGGCCCAGTGTTCTCTAGGTGGTTATATGACTGTGCATATCCCAGTGTTCTCTAGGTGGGCATATGTCTGTGTATACCCTAGTGTTCTCTAGGTGGTCATATATCTGTATATATCCCGGTGTTCTCTAGGTTGTCATATGTCTGTGCATATCCCAGTGTTCTCAAGGTGGTCATATGTCTGTGCACATCCCAGTGTTCTCAAGGTGGTCATATGTCTGTGCACATCCCAGTGTTCTCTAGGTGGTCATATGTCTGTGCATATCCCAGTATTCTCTGTGTGGTCATATGTCTGTGAATACCCCAGTGTTCTCTAGGTGGTCATATGTCTGTGAATGTCCCAGTGTTCTCAAGGTGGTCATATGTCTGTGCATATCCCAGTATTCTCTGTGTGGTCATATGTCTGTGAATACCCCAGTGTTCTCTAGGTGGTCATATGTCTGTGAATGTCCCAGTGTTCTCTAGGTGGTCATATGTCTGTGAATGTCCCAGTATTCTCAAGGTTGTCATATGTCTGTGCATATCCCAGTGTTCTCAAGGTGGTCATATGTCTGTGAATGTACCAGTGTTCTCTAGGTGGTCATATGTCTGTGAAAGTCCCAGTATTCTCAAGGTGGTCATATGACTGTGAATATCCCAGTATTCTCTAGGTGGTCATATGACTGTGCATATCCCAGTGTTCTCTAGGTGGGCATATGTCTGTGTATACCCTAGTGTTCTCTAGGTGGTCATATGTCTGTATATATCCCGGTGTTCTCTAGGTGGTCATATGTCTGTGTATATCCCAGTGATCTCTGCGTGGTCATATGTCTGTGCATATCCTTGAGTTCTCTAGGTGGTCATATGTCTGCATATCCTAGTGTTCTCAAGGTGGTCATATGTCTGTGCATATCTTAGTGTTCTCTAGGTGGTCATATGTCTGTGCACATCCCAGTGTTCTCTAGGTGGTCATATGTCTGTGTATATCCCAGTGTTCTCTAGGTGGCCATATGTCTGTGCACATCCCAGTGTTCTCTAGGTGTTCATATGTCTGTGTATATCGCAATGTTATCCAGGTAGTCATATGTCTGTGCCAATCCCAGTGTTCCCTAGGTGGTCATATGTCTGTATATATCCTAGTGTTCTCTAGGTGGTCATATGTCTGTGTATATCTCAATGTTCTCCAGGTAGTCATATGTCTGTGTATATCCCAGTGTTCCCTAGGTGGTCATATGTCTGTATATATCCTAGTGTTCTCTAGGTGGTCATATGTCTGTGTATACCTCAATGTTCTCCAGGTAGCCATATGTCTGTGCACATCCCAGTGTTCTCTAGGTGGTCATATGTCTGTATATATCCTAGTGTTCTCTAGGTGGGCATATGTCTGTGTATATCCCAGTGTTCTCTAGGTGGTCATATGTCTGTATATATCCTAGTGTTTTCTAGGTGGTCATGTGTCTGTGTATATCTCAATGTTCTCAAGGTAGTCATATGTCTGTGTTTATCCCAGTGTTCCCTAGGTGGTCATATGTCTGTATATATCCTAGTGTTCTCTAGGTGGTCATATGTCTGTGTATATCTCAATGTTCTCAAGGTAGGCATATGTCTGTGTTTATCCCAGTGTTCCCTAGGTGGTCATATGTCTGTACATATCCTAGTGTTCTCTAGGTGGTCATATGTCTGTGTATATCTCAATGTTCTCCAGGTAGTCATATGTCTGTGCCAATCCCAGTGTTCCCTAGGTGGTCATATGTCTGTGCCAATCCCAGTGTTCTCTAGGTGGTCATAAGTCTATATATATAGTAAGTGTTCTCTAAATGTGAAATGTGGCAAAGTAGTCATTGTGCTGTAAATTCTATAGCTGCAAGTATACAGATGCATATATCGTAAGACGTTCGTGTAATACTAACCACAGACATTGCAGTATTTTTTGCAGTTTTGGTGTGCCCAGAAAGTATTTTTGACACTGAGTGGATATATCTGTGCATGTTGGTTCTGAAATGAAATAAAGTCACAATGGAGATTTTGACGAAGATTACTACTACTACCACTACCACTACCACTACAACCACTACATCAACTAATCAACTAACTACTACTACTACTACTACTACTACTACTACTACTACTACTACTACTACTACAACTACTACTACTACTACTACTACTACTACTACTACTACTACTACTACTACTACTAGACCGCCTCTATGGTCTACTCGATAGAGGCAGGCCACATCATACCAAAAGATGTGACATGTTTTCGGTATTAGGGGGCTAAAAAAGGACTGGTCGGCTCGGACTCAGTATACAGTGTCTGGGTGGGGAATTATTTTACATGCGGCAGGGTATCTTATTGGGCTAGCAATACTACTGCGACTACTACAACTACTACTACTACTGCTGCTCACTATTGCTATGGCTACTATTGCTGGCTTTATTCTGCCCTATGACAGCCAGAAAGCAGAACTATTCTTTTGTATGTAAGCATCGATTTAGCAAAAGTAGACCTTACTTAATTTGTTCGTTACATTCCAGCATGGTAGAACAGACATTATGCTTGCATCTTCTTTAATCAAACCAGTCTGAAAACACCAAGTCGTTTTGTAACATCAAATGCACAACAAACACAACAGCGGCCGTATAAATAGATAATGGGTAATGAAGGCTTTCAACCCAACATTGATAATGGTACTCCATATGAGAGGTTCAGTCCAACCAACTAATATAGATACTGGTACACTACTTTCAACACATCATTCCTATATGGATGTAGGTACAATATATAAGGGTCTTCAGTCCATCCGTCCCATATGTGAGTGTTCAATCCACCCTTCGTATATGGATAGTGGAACGCTATATGAGGGTTTTCAATCCCCCCTTCGTATATGGATAGTGGAACGCTATATGAGGGTTTTCAATCCACCCTTCGTATATGGATAGTGGAACGCTATATGAGGGTTTTCAATCCACCCTTGGTATATGGATAGTGGAACGCGATATGAGGGTTTTCAATCCACCCTTCGTATATGGATAGTGGTACACTATATGAGGATTTTCAATCCACCCTTCGTATATGGATAGTGGTACACTATATGAGGATTTACAATTCACCCTTCGTATATGGAAAATGGAACACTATATCATGGTTTTTAATCCATCCTTCGTATATGGATAGTGGAACACTATATCAGGGTTTTCAATCCACCCTTCGTATATGGATAGTGGAACACTATATCAGGGTTTTCAATCCATCCTTCGGATATGGATAGTCGTACACTATATGAAGGTTTTCAATCCACCCTTCGTATATGGATAGTGGTACACTATATCAGGGTTTTCGATCCACCCTTCGTATATGGATAGAGGTACATTATATGAGGATTTTCAATCCATCCTTCGTATATGGATAGTGGTACACTATATGAGGATTTTCAATCCACCCTTCATATATGGATAGCGGTACACTATATGAAGGTTTTCAATCCATCCTTCGTATATGGATAGTGGAACGCTATATGAGGGTTTTCAATCCACCCTTCATGTATGGATAGTGGAACGCTAAATAAGGGTTTTCAATCCACCCTTCGTATATGGATAGTGGAACGCTATATGAGGGTTTTCAATCCACCCTTGGTATATGGAAAGTGGAACGCTATATGAGGGTTTTCAATCCACCCTTCGTATATGGATAGTGGTACACTATATGAGGATTTTCAATCCACCCTTCGTATATGGATTGTGGTACACTATATGAGGATTTACAATCCACCCTTCGTATATGGATAGTGGTACACTATATCATGGTTTTTAATCCATCCTTCGTATATGGATAGTGGTGCATTATATGAAGGTTTTCAATCCACCCTTCGTATATGGATAGTGGAATGCTATATGAGGGTTTTCAATCCATCCTTCGTATATGGATAGTGGTACACTATGTGAGGATTTTCAATCCACCTTTCGTAAATGGATAGTGGTACACTATATCAGGGTTTTCAATCCAACCTTCGTATATGGATAGTGGTACACTATATCAGGGTTTTCAATCCATCCTTCGTATATGGATAGTGGTTCACTATATGAGGGTTTTCAATCCACCCTTCCTATATTGATAGTGGTACACTATATGAAGGTTTTCAATCCATCCTTCGTATATGGATAGTGGTTCACTATATGAGGGTTTTCAATCCATCCTCCGTATATGGATAGTGGTACACTATATGAAGGTTTTCAATCCATCCTTCGTATATGGATAGTGGAACACTATATGAAGGTTTTCAATCCATCCTTCGTATATGGATAGTGGTACACTATATGAAGGTTTTCAATCCATCCTTCGTATATGGATACTGGTACACTATATGAAGGTTTTCAATCCATCCTTCGTATATGGATAGTGGTACACTATATGAAGGTTTTCCATCCATCCTTCGTATATGGATACTGGTACACTATATGAAGGTTTTCAATCCATCCTTCGTATATGGATAGTGGTACACTATATGAAGGTTTTCAATCCATCCTTCGTATATGGATACTGGTACACTATCTGAGGGTTTTCAATCCATCCTTCGTATATGGATAGTGGAACACTATATGAGGGTTTTCAATCCACCCTTCGTATATGGATAGTGGTACACTATATGAGGGTTTTCAATCCATCCTTCGTATATGGATAGTGGTTCACTATATGAGGGTTTTCAATCCACCCTTCCTATATTGATAGTGGTACACTATATGAAGGTTTTCAATCCATCCTTCGTATATGGATAGTTGAACACTATATCAGGGTTTTCGATCCACCCTTCGTATATGGATAGTGGTACACTATATGAGGGTTTTCAATCCACCCTTCGTATATGGATAGTGGTACACTATATGAAGGTTTTCAATCCATCCGTCTAAAATAGATAGTGGTACTCAGTATCAATATGAGGATGTTCCTATGTATCCGAGCGCTGTCAGTTGATCAAAACTACGAGGGGTGGCTGAAAAGTTCTGATCCCAACTACGAGGATGTATAGTTCACATATTGCGTGTAGAAGTACAATACAGGCCGCATTGGAAACACATACATAACAAGGCAGCATATTTCTGCAGTCGTCAAAGTGACATGGTATTCTCTGTCGATACAAATGGACAAATATGGCTACCGCGCTGCCATCAAGTTTCTCCAACAAAAACTTCAGTAGCCACCTATGCGGACATGGTGTCAACTTGTCCAGGGGGTGATACTCTTTCCCCCGCTGCTGTCGAGAGGTGGGCATAGGTATTCAAGACGGTAAGAGAGATGATCAGGAGGTACTGCCACCACTCAGAAAAATACGAAGGTAGGCAATTCTACCTTCTTCAACATTTCTACACATTGGTACACGTGTTGGAGCTTTTGTCCTACCTCATTGCCGTGTTTGACCTGGAACCACACGGCCTGGTGACTGTCTCCAACTTTGTCCTCAATGCCTGTACACTCACCACGTGCTACCACTAAGTGCCCGGTATTCGTTGGGACGCTGAGATCCTCTTTAGCACACAGACAATCTATTGCCCCTGTAAATAATATAAGCACTGACATTAGTCTATCCCAGTTAAATAGCGGGGACTTAAATATTCTGTATTGTACGAATTTACAGTTTTACATATTACACCACATTTCCGGGGATACTGAAGTCGGATAGAGCAAATACTATTAAGTATTCGATTATAACAAACAAGTTAAATGTCTTCTCGTTCGTAAGCGGTATTTTGATTTAGTACTCAGTTGAATGAAACTTCGACTAAGTTACATGTTGATCCCATGGTGTTCGTTATAACCGGATCTGATTGTGAAATTGTAGTTCTATACAGTTTTTATTTGTTTTCATAAATTTTGAATTTGTTTAGAGAGGCTGAGTAAATTAAATGAAAGCACGTGGCTTGAAACACACTGGGACACGTTTCCATGGCAACTATTTCTTAACTTATATTCTCAGTCACGATGTGTGCACATGACATGATAACGACCAACTCGTGTCAAAGCGTGCACATCACACTATTCCCTATTTGTATGGAACTGTTCACTACCGTCTGTATGCTTATCAAACGAGTGCACTAGGATCTATATGCCTACACGTGTATGCACTATCATCTATATAATTATTAACGTGTGCACTATCATCTATATATCTATAAAAGTGTAACTATCATCTATATACCAAACTTAACCCCCCTGTACATAAAATGGACGTGTCCAACATTGCCGAGGTCGGATTGTATTCAGGGAGTCATCATTATTTACATACAGGTAACTGTTTTTATAACTTGTACATTTTATTGACATCCTTAAAAAGGCTTTACAAAATGTTGATATCTCATATAAGAAATAAACGACTCGTGGTCGTTGCTTATCGTACAGTAAAACTCTGCAAGAAGAATCAATATATTTCTATAATAAAAGAGTGCACTATTATCTAAACTGACGACCAAATAAAACTTTAATATAGTATTAAATCACTATATTTTTAAAACTACAAATATAGATGCATGAGTGAGTGAGTATGGTTTTACGCCGCTTTTAGCAATGTTCCAGCAATATCACGGCGGGGGACACCAGATGTGGGCTTCACAAATTGTACCCATGTCAGGAATCGAACCCGGGTCTTCGGCGTGACGAGCGAACGCTTTAACCACCAGACTACCCGACCGCCCCCTATATATACAGATGCATGAAGTAAAATGTATCGAAAAGATCAAACTCTTCACAAAATCAAAATTTAAAATGACAGTCATACAGCATCCGTAATGGGATGTCCTCAGATCTTTGTTTAGCGGCAGCGAGAACTCAGATCTGATTTTAATGAGATTGGTTCACGGCCTGTCTGATATCTGCCCGGTCTTTCTATAACGTTGCATGAGGTAAGTAACATTAACACGTCAGCAAGCAAAAGTTTTTACAACGTGGGCATGGGTGGCACCCATCTGTATCATAGCCAGGGCCCGCTCGCGTTTTTCGGGTGTCATAGAGCATTGTTGTGTTTGGACGATGTGTTTTCCATTGATGTAGTTTGAACTTGTGTTTTTAAATCTTTGCAATTTCATCTATAAAGTGGTAAAGTTTCTTTCGGCCGTCAGGCTATATGCCTACGAACGTGTTGACTTTCATCTCTACAAGAAATACACGTCTCCTGGTAATTGTTTATGGTACAATGAGACACTTAAGGGAGAATAAATCACGAGAGTCGAAGCCCCGAGTGGCTTCTTCTAGCGTTTTATTGTACGATAAATGAGTGAGTGAGTGAGTTGAGTTTAACGCCGCTTTTAACGGTATTCCAGTTATATCACGGCGTGTCAGCTTAATGTGGGAGGAAAGCCCGAAGTGATGCAGGTCTCAGACGTATACCACCTCGGTGACACCCACGAGCACAGGTATGGTGCTGACAAACCTAGAAACATTTACGGGGCGAACCGGGATTCGAACCCACAATCATAGGTTTCTGGCGTGCTCAAGGGACGCAAATCTGCACAGCGAATTGCGGCGCCTTAGACGACTGGGCCATCCGTGCCCCCGTTCGATAAATGACCAGTAGTCCTTTATTCCTTATATAGATGAGATATCAATTTTATTTACAGCCTCTTTAAGTAGGTTAATAGAATTTACAAGCTTTAACAATATTTACCCGTATTTTTTTAATTAAAACGTTTAGCTAAATGCGTCTTAGCAAAAACCGTATTCCTAATGTTAAGTCAAATGAAAAGATTAACCTGTATTAACAAGGAGATGAAAAATAATATGTATGCTCTATGACATGACGTAATCCCGGTTACGTTAAGAATTACCAATGTGCCCCTACCTTTAATTTTCCGAATCCGCCTATTTTTATGGGATCACTGTAAGAATATAATAAGTATATCTTGTACATAGTAACACTTACCTTGGGCAGGCAAAATGGCAAGAAGTAAGTTAATGACTATGAACATCGTAATAAACAATCTGTGGTATACAACTGTTGTATAAGTCATTCCGTGTCAACACACCCCGGATAACTTATCTTTATAACTTCATGTATCCATGTCTCGGGCAGTCTTGTCTACTGCCCTCATTCGGCATATGTAGGAAGTATGTTTAGGCGTGGGTGTGGTAGAGACACTCGTGTACGTTATGAAGTTCACAAACGGTTCTTGTCAGGCTCATCTGTTCCTTGATAGCCATGTTTTTCTTGTTATAGGTTGCGTTGGTAGTAATGTGACAAATCAATGGGGGTTATGTCGCACACATGGCATTAATCACAATATATAGAACTTGGATGAAAAGGTGCTTTAAATCATAGTCCCTCTTAGAAAGACTCTGGCTAGTTGGCAATCCAAGCAAGTCTCCTTCAAGTTATCCAAATACAGTCTGTTTGTCTTACCATATCAAGGTTATTGTTTTGTGACAATCTAAGATTAAATGAGTTTAAAAAGCAAACAATGACGTGTCGTTCTAGTTCTGGTTGTTACGTTCGTGCTCTGCAAAATCCACAGCTCAAGTCGTATGTATTGTGAGCGATTCGGTAGCCTATAGGTTACAGTGTTTGCTAATGAACCCATGCTCAAGAACCATGTTCGATTCCGGTGTCTCCCGCCGTGATCCGATGAAGCTGCAGAAGTGATGGTCAGAGGGACAACAATTTCCTTCCTGTCAGAATACCTTGTTCAAGTTAATATACTTTTGACAGCGTTTCGTTTGCAATATGAAAAGAATGTCTTGACAAGTCTGTTCGCAGATAAACATAAAAATAATGAATTATTAATCAAGAAGTGGATGATACACCAGTTTCCTCTCAACATGTATAAGAGGACCGTAGAAAGGTGTGAGAACAGATAATGGGTTAAGAATGTAGTTGAATTTCAATGATAAAATAAACTGACAACACGGTGTATGGAGTAAATCGAATATTCGTGTAAGCATACTATACCACCATTTAATCAATTTGTAACTAAAAACAGTTTTCAGAGTGTTTTTGTTCAGAAGTTGTTCTGGGCCTAAAACCAATCAAGTTTGGGCACCCAGCCACATATGGAACAGACTATATTCAATGTGTTATTCTGGGCGTTGTTGATGGGACCGATGCCCCCATAAATATGTAATTTCACTGCATTATAATCACTAGTATGAGCATGTTTGATCTTCTGGTAAGATTATATATTATAAGTCGATATTCTTGTTAAATCATAAAAACAATCCAAAATAATATGAAGAAATAATTTATTTATGAATAAATTAAAATGCTGAGAGGCTACCGTCCCAATATACTCGTAACCCCTTTATCACATATTTTACAATACTTAGGACAAAATTGTTGTGCGGATGCTTTGTCGCTACATATGTTGTTGCCGGCGTCCAGCCACTGGCAGTTGATGCCGTCCATGTCTCTACATGGAGAGGTAGTTGTAGGTAAGGCAGTAGTAGTGGATATATCTGAAGACAGAACATAACTTGTTAAGCTGCGATAGTGGCAGCAGAAATCATTTTAAGTAAGAAAGACATACTTCATTGTCTTTATACATAAGACTGCTTGTTTTCTGGATAAATGTTTAAGATCATCCATATATACTGTATATAATGTGCGTTCCTCTTTGCCCTAATCGGAGGGAACGGACGGTTGTTAAATATAGATAGATAAAATTTGGTTGAGGATTTGGTCTTACAAGTTCAAAACTGAATTTTGAGCCTTATCTATAAATGGATGTGCTGATAAACACACGGGGACATTAATGTTCTATATTTCTACGTAGTGCAACCAATGCTGGGTCGGGATTGAGAAGGGCGAGTCAAAAGAGCTGACAAGAAGGAAAATACGACGCTATAGACGACATAATTATCATGAAACGAGAAATTTGTTATTTTTTTAGATTGAAATATGTATTCAGGTCAGCCAATCAGTGGAAATAATAACTTTTGTTCATTTGTTTCAGTGGGGAGGTGGTTCAGGACCGCAGGGAGATGAGAAACAAAGATGCGAAAAAGACGAGCATATGTTCACATACACTTAATAGTGTATGTGACAGGCTCAGGCACAACTGTGGTGGCTAGTGCGAACATCAGGGTCAGCCAGGTCATAGCATACAGATGTCCACAAGTGGTCACCAAGTAAAATACTTACAATGGTCACCCCGACTGAATGGTCATCTTATCTTTGAGAATTGTTCAATAATACTTATATTATTCTAATTACGAGAATGTACTGCTACATAGAAAAACGGATTGGTATCAGTATGTATTACTGGTGTTATCATCCGTATTCCTGCATCAGGTATTAAACATGGTTTGTAGCGGTCGGGTTAAAGAAGTAATATCAGTACTTATGTCTTTGCAATGCAAGATCGACATCATGCTGGTATCTGCTTGTATCCAGCCACTCTGAAAGAGAACACAATTTGTGTGTTACTTTCTATAATCTGAATTACTAGTCTTCATCCATGACAGGAGGATATGAGAGAGAGAGAGAGAGAGAGAGAGAGAGAGAGAGAGAGAGAGAGAGAGAGAGAGAGAGAGAGAGAGAGAGAGAGAGAGAGAGAGAGAGAGAGAGAGAGAGAGAGGGAGAGAGGGGGTCGTGGGAGAGAGAGAGTAGAATAAAATATTTGTTGTCTGATGTTTCGCTACAGATGTTTAGCAGAAAGGACCTACACCCAGAAGGAACTAGGATATCTAACGGCCACTTCCAGCAAATGCTCGAACTGTACATACCTGATTGTTATAGTTAACCATGTACCACACGCTTCCATCTGCCCCTTTAACGTCGTCAACAATTCCTGCACATTTGTCCTTTGGTAGCAATGGTGGGCCTTTGTCAAACGTAATTTGAAGTTCAACAGTTGCACATAAGCACTCCAATGAGCCTGCCAATGTAACACGAGTGAATGAGTATGTTTTTTCCCGCCGCTTTTTGCAATACTCAAGTAGCATCACCTTGAACAACACCAGGAAATGGGCTTCACACATTACACTTGTCTGGAGAAAAATCCCCGAGTGCTAGTGCAATGAGGTATTTGTTCCAACGTTTACATTCTTCATTCCCACATCATTTAATCAACACAAAAGACAGAATAAGTAAATATGTACATAGCAATAAACACAGTTTTGATTAGAATGGTTCATAACTTCACCATAAATAAGCACACGTATGGCTGGAAATATGAAACTGAATGTTGATAAAAATCAATATATTGTATGGGCCGATGAAAACAACCCCGACGGGAAAAACAATTAAAAAAATTGCTGCTATCACCTTTGCATGACTAATTAATGTAACAGGTCTCTTAACACATTATGAATGCCAAATTGCATTGGTTCTTCTGTTCAGGGTCGGTACATGCATGTAATGGACAATAGTTTCCCTCACCCCTAGAAGTATTACTATAGATATTTTAAGAAAAAGTGACGGATAATTTATAATGTGAAACAAAGGTCTTATCTTGGTAGACACCACCTGTTGACCCAACTCACGCGTGGAATGGAGGTTCACTCACCTTGTACATACACAACGAGGACAGAAATGCAAACAAAGCTGACAGCCACAAACATCTCTGCTGACAGTGTGCTGCACTGATGTGGTCCGGATGCCGTCCAACCGCCCAACCGCCAAACAGGCTTGTTGAAGATCACAGAACGGGCAGTTTTACTTTCTTGATATGCCCTTGCTAAGCATAGTGTCCTGAAATGTGGTCAACGTTTGTTCATCCCAGTGATAAGGAAAACAAGCCCATAATCTGGCGTTAAAGTAACATTCCCAGTGTAATGTCAAAATAAACAGGATCTGCTTCCTCCTATGCTCAGTCTGTTCTCTCCTATATTCAGTCTGTTCTCTCCTATATTCAGTCTGTTCTCTCCTATGCTCAGTCTCCTCTTATATTCAGTCTGTTTTCTCCTATATTCAGTCTGTTCTCTCTTATATCCACTCTGTTCTCTCCTATATTCAGTCTGTTCTCTCTTATATTCAGTCTGTTCTCTCTTATATCCACTCTGTTCTCTCCTATATTCAGTATGTTCTCTCTTATATTAAGTTTGCTCTCTGTCCTATATTCAGTCTGTTCTCTCCTATATTCAGTCTGTTCTCTCCTATATTCAGTCTGTTCTCTCCTATATTCAGTCTGTTCTCTCCTATATTCAGTCTGTTCTCTCCTATATTCAGTCTGTTTTCTCCTATATTCAGTCTGTTCTCTCCTATGCTCAGTCTGTTTTCTCCTATATTCAGTCTGTTTTCTCCTATATTCAGTCTGTTCTCTCCTATATTCAGTCTGTTCTCTCCTATATTCAGTCTGTTCTCTCCTATATTCAGTCTGATCTCTACTATATTTAGTTTGTTCTCACTCTGCTCTCTCATATATGCAGTTTGTATTCTCCTATATTCACTCTGTTTTCTCTTATATTAACTGTTCTATCTTATATTCAGTCTGTTCTCTTCTATATTATGAAGTGTGTTCTCTCCCATATTAAGTTTGTTCTGTACTAGATGCAGTATGTTCTCTGTTATACTCAGTTTGCTCGCTGTCCTATATTCAGTCTGTTCTCTCCAATATTCAGTCTGTTTTCTCCTATATTCAGTCTGTTCTCTCCTATATTCAGTTTGTTCTCTCCTATTTTCAGTTTGTTTTCTCCCATAGTAAGTTTGTATTCTCCTATATTCAGTCTGTTCTCTCCTATGCTCAGTCTGTTCTCTCTTATATTCAGTCTGATCTCTACTATATTTAGTTTGTTCTCACTCTGCTCTCTCATATATGCAGTTTATATTCTCCTATATTCACTCTGTTTTCTCTTATATTCACTGTTCTATCTTATATTCAGTCTGTTCTCTGCTATATTATGAAGTGTGTTCTCTCCCATATTAAGTTTGTTCTCTACTAGATGCAGTATGTTCTCTCTTATACTCAGTTTGCTCTCTGTCCTATATTCAGTCTGTTCTCTCCTAAATTCAGTCTGTTTTCTCCTATATTCAGTCTGTTCTCTCCTATATTCAGTTTGTTCTCTCCTATTTTCAGTTTGTTCTCTCCCATAGTAAGTTTGTATTCTCCTATATTCAGTCTGTTCTCTCCTATGCTCAGTCTGTTCTCTCTTATATTCAGTCTGATCTCTACTATATTTAGTTTGTTCTCACTCTGCTCTCTCATATATGCAGTTTGTATTCTCCTATATTCACTCTGTTTTCTCTTATATTCACTGTTCTCTCTTATATTCAGTGTGTTCTCTGCTATATTATTAAGTTTGTTCTCTCCTATATTCAGTCTGTTCTCTCCTATATTCAGTCTGTTCCCTGCTATATTTAGTCTCTCCTATATTCAGTTTGTTCTCTCTTATATCCACTCTGTTCTCTCATATATTCAGTCTGTTCTCTGCTATATTATTAAGTGTGTTCTCTCCCATATTAAGTTTGTTCTCTACTAGATGCAGTCTGTTCTCTCTTATATTCAGTTCGTTCTCTCCTATATTCAGTCTGTTCTCTGCTATATTATTAAGTGTGTTCTCTCCCATATTAAGTTTGTTCTCTACTAGATGCAGTCTGTTCTCTCTTATATTCAGTTCGTTCTCTCCTATATTCAGTCTGTTCTCTGCTATATTATTAAGTGTGTTCTCTCCCATATTAAGTTTGTTCTGTACTAGATGCAGTATGTTCTCTCTTATACTCAGTTTGCTCGCTGTCCTATATTCACTCTGTTCTCTCTTATACTAAGTTTGCTCTCTCTCCTATATTCAGTCTGTACTCTACTCCTACATTCAGTCTACAATCTACCCCTATATTCAGTCGACACTCTCCTCCTACATTCAGTCTGCACTCTCCTCCTACATTCAGTCTGTACTCTCCTCCTACATTCAGTCGACACTCTCCTCCTATATTCAGTCGACACTTTCTCCTACATTCAGTCTGCACTCTCCTCCTATATTCAGTCGTCACTCTCCTCCTACATTCAGTCTGCACTCTCCTCCTACATTCAGTCTGGACTCTCCTCCCACATTCAGTCTGCACTCTTCTCCTATATTCAGTCTGTACTCTCCTCCTACATTCAGTCTACGCTCTCCTCCTACATTCAGTCTGCACTCTCCTCCTACATTCAGTCTACGCTCTCCTCCTATATTCAGTCTACACTCTCCTCCTACATTCAGTCTACGCTCTCCTCCTACATTCAGTCTACACTCTCCTCCTACATTCAGTCTACGCTCTCCTCCTACATTCAGTCTACGTTCTCCTACATTCAGTCTACGCTCTCCTCCTATATTCAGTCTACGCTGTCCTCCTATATTCAGTCTACGCTCTCCTCCTACATTCAGTCTACACTCTCCTCCAATATTCAGTCTACGCTCTCCTCCTACATTCAGTCTACGCTCTCCTCCTACCTTCAGTCTACACTCTCCTCCTATATTCAATCTACGCTCTCCTCCTACATTCAGTCTACCCTCTCCTCCTATATTCAGTCTACGCTCTCCTCCTATATTCAGTCTACGCTCTCCCCCTATATTCAGGCTATGCTCTCCTCCTATATTCAGTCTACACTCTCCTCCTATATTCAATCTACGCTCTCCTCCTATATTCAGTCTACGCTCTCCTCCTACATTCAATCTACGCTCTCCTCTTA